>NC_055992.1:16081444-16382012 GCF_018446385.1 Zingiber officinale
TTCTTACCAAGGCACTTGAAACTCAGGAATATTCTAGGCGTGTCCGGGGTATCGGAGGTCATATCAACCCAACAATCTATTTCAATGTTGGTAGAACAAGGAAGAAATATGATGTTACCCTAGATATAATCGCTGAGCATAAAAGGGAGCTGAAGGAGGCGAAGATGCAAATTTTAGAACAAGATGTACGCATCCAAAAACTTGAAGCATTAATGCATAAAAGGGGTGCATGGGACAATTCAATTGATGACAAAGGCAGTTGCTCGGTGAAGTTTCATCAGAAGAATATTGAAGAAGATGACGTACAGATTGTAGGTAAAGACGAAGTTTTACAGGTAAAATACAAGTTATAGTGATATTCATTATTATTATAGCATTATAAACTAAATATAATCAACATGTTTTTTTTAATATTTTAGGGTCAATCAGTTGCATTGACATTGGAATCTTGCTCAAATATTGCTGCATATGGTACAATTGTTTGTTTCAATGGCATGGAAAAAATGCTTCATGGTATTCCATTTCCCAAGAATTGCATTCGAGTCTCCATTGATCAAGCAGTGGACAAATCCGCTCCTTTGCCATATCCAATTCCAAGTGAATGTGAAGTAATTGGTGATGCCATAGGACCTGTTGTGGTTTGGCCTGAACAGTAGATTGTGAAGCAAGATGAGGTATATGAGATATTATATTTCTAATTATATTGTCACTTTATTATTATATTTCTAATTATATTGCCACTTTATTATTATTCAACCTAGCTATCTAACTTGTTTATATTTGAAATTATTAGAAGCCTAGAAGGAAGAAGTTTGAACGAAAAAAATCAAAACCTACTTTGTCAACAAGTGTCCCAAGAGCATTACATATGTTATATTGTTACAGGAAGCATGCTCTAGATGGAGGAAAATGTATATCAATGTGCTTAGATAATGAAGTGTTTGATGAAGATTGTGAACTTTTTCTTGACCTTGAGGACATCAATTCTTTGTATCATTTGGAGTCAATTTCAGGAAATTTGATCGTTGCCTACATATGGTAAGTAAGTTTATTTAAGCAATTTCAGCAACTTTTTCATCACATGTTTGCTTCCCAATTTTAGCAACTTATTATGGTTTATTGTTACAATTTCACCAACTTATTATGAGTGATCATTATTTTTTAATCCACATGATTGTTTTGTATCTAAATTTTATTATTTAGTATCTAAATATTATTTTCTCAGTTGCAACTGCATTGCTTTACTTATGCTGGGAAATTACTGCATTGCTTTATGTTTGTTGGGAAATTCTAATATCTAGCAAGACAGAAAATCCCTGATTTGAACTGCAAGAAGTTTACTAATATTGTTGTGTGAACAAGTTTACTCTTGAAAAATTCAACTTCTAGTAATTTTCTCATACCATGTTATTCTCATTAAGTTAATAGTTCATCATTTCTATTGAGAGGTTTACTAATATCAATTGATGTGGTACACTTTACATAAATATAGCTCATTCATTTTCAACCGGCCCTTAATGTTTGCCTTCTGCCATTTGTTCTTCTAGACAGGAAGTACTTTGCTCATATCTTTTTTCTTGTATATTTTTAAGTATCTTAAATGTGCTTGTCCTCAAGAAATAAAAGAATTTGCATGTATACATTTCTGGTATGTTTAATATGCAAGACTGTTCATAGTAAGTTCTCATGTATGGATGTTACTATCATCAACCATAACTTAGTGTTATGAGTGATCATTATTTTTTCCAACTTATTATGAGTGTTTTGTATCTAAATTTTATTATTTAGTATCTAAATATTTTTTCTTTGCAATGATAGGTGTCTGTATAAAAAGATGGTGAAAGATACCAAGACAAAGAAATTCAGATTTATGAATCCTCACAAACTCCCATATCTGGCAAAAACGGCACAAGACAAATCAGTTAAGCTTGAAACCCTGAATCAAAGGGCAACTCTTTTAGCAGATAAGCTGACAAGTGCATCAACAGATCAACTAGTGTTAGTGCCATGTAATGTCGGGTAAGCAAGAAGTAAAACATCACTTTCAATTGCTTCCTTTCGATAATTTATTCAATTTTATGATCTAATCCTATGTATTTGCCTAGTTTCCATTGGAATCTTAGTGTTATTGAACCTTACAAGGATGCTATTTACTTGCTGGATTCCCTAAGTTGCCGCATTCGCGATGATGATTCAAAATACGTAATGGAAATGTGAGTTCAGATTTCTTTTAGTAAATATTTATTATAATAAAAATCTTATTTAACAAATATTCTTAACGTATGAAGGGCCTTAAAATTGTTTAATTCAACCAAGGGAAGGAAAGGTAGGAAAAATGTTAAGTGGGAAGTAGTTAAGGTATGTGTACTTTTGTTTAACATATATTGTAATGTGTATAATTTTCATTAACAATTTGACTCTAATTACTATATATAGGCTCCTCAACAACCGGATGCGAAACAATGTGGTTTTTTTGTGATGCGATTTATGAGAGAAATTATTGAAGAAGTTGAGACTATTGAGAGAGATTCACTGCAATCAATAGTAACATTATTTAGCTTATCTCAAATTATTTGACATAAACTATTTAAAATTGCAAAGTGATCAGTGTTGATTATTTTTCCATTAACATAAATTGTGTATGCTCACAGTTCACAAAAATAGGGTACTCTCGTGAACAAATTGATGAGGTTCGGTCCGAGTTGGCGGAGTGCATACAAGATCATATTTATGAATAGGTATGGAATGATAGTTGCCATAATTCTATTTAGATTTAAGTTCATGGAATGGTGGTTTTTTTGGTGGAATCATAGTTAATGCCAATTTTTTTGATGCAGTGCATAGTTACCAGATCGACCTTGAGCAGTTGACCCCAAAGAAAAGTTGTCACTGAAGTTTAAAAACTTGTGAAAATTTTTAGTGAATGATGATGTTTTGTGAATGATGATGTTTTGGAAAAATTGTCACTTAGGTGAAAGGATGTTTTCTGGATTAATATGCAAGTACAAAGCAATGTATTATATGTTATTCTGTAAAGTTCTGTCCGTGTAAATTATCTAGTTTCTTTATCTAGCTTTTGTTCCACTATTGGGTTTGTTTTTCTAATAATTACTCTTGCAGCAAAATATTGAGCAAGAAGCTGTAGATCTTATAATCAGGTAAAGTAGAAAAAGTTAACTACTTCATTATGCTTTCATCTTAGTATTTGTATATTTGATTTGTCTTCTTTGAACCAGCTTCAAGTCAAAAAGCCAGATCCTCTAGATAGCTGTTAAAAATAAGGTATTATTTGGTTTGTCAGTGATCTTAATATTTGGTAATATTTGGTCTTTGATGCTCACGACAGAGTTCCAACGCTGCATGATTACCTTGTTCAAGCAGATTGCTCGCTGCCTCAGTAGCTCGCATTTTCAGGTTTGTTTCATCATTGATATTCCTTCTTTTTAGTGTTCTATATTAAAAGGAAATACTAACTGTCGATGAGATTGTTATCCTCTTGCTTGAACATGAACCAAAGTATATAAATTTGACCTTTTGATCTGAAAGTATAAAAAAAAAGTTAATTGGATACTAGTTTTTTATTTTTTTTTTGCAGTTGCATTTGTTGTATTTTCATATGTTTCTCAGTGAACTTCTAAACAATTCTTTTTTCATTAATTTATTAAGGCTTATTATAAGTTTCAGTTTGATGGTGCAAATTGTTTTCTTTTGTAATCCATCTGTTTCTTCTTTGGTTTAGGAAAGTTGAAGTGAATCCCTTGATAGCTGTTTCATAGGTTTGTTCCATTATTTTCCGAGACGTACTGGAATCACTATCAATAGCCCTCAAGGACTGTTTACAACCTTGCAATCAAATTAATTGGACTTATAATCTAATGTATGGTCATCTGGAGCATGAATATTGGAGGATTCATGAATGACTCTTCGGATGATGAATGTATGTCATTTAATATTGGTTAATGTATTTATTTAGATACATCTTGAGTATTCCCTATAAATACCCTATGTATTTAACAATTCAAAGATGAAGAAAATCAGAAGTAGTTGAACACTAACACTTGGACGCCAACATTTTTGAGTTGGCGCCTAGATTTGACCATCTAACAGACACGGCTAAAGGATCAACTTCTATGAACACCCTTAATAACTTATACAGATATTTGTGAACAATTAGGTTGGTGGCTATCATTTATCCTCCCTTTTTGTTGTTTTTTCCATGTACCCAATGCAGCTTTCATTTCAAAGGTTCCAAGCTGATGAACAAGGATGGGTGGACACAATCAAGTCAGTGCGATTTGGAGGAGCTGTCAGGATTAGTACCATGGATTGGCTTGGGCAATCTCAATATTTGCGTCAAACTGTCTTCTGGCCTTCCCTATCATCTGCAGTATCTGAGGTATACTATGCACATTTACCGTGAATTTTCCTTATTGAGCTTGGGCTAGTGACGGTTACGAATGTATTTTATTTCAAGAACCGTATAAGCAAGTGTTCGTGCATCTAGTTTTATAACAATGCACTTCGTATCTTTGATCTAAAAAGCTTCTGAAACAAGTCATCTTCTCCAAGCATATATATTGGCCATGTTAAGTGACACAAACAAGATCTAAAACCATGTGTTTAAGGCATTCAAAGCTATTGGCCTCATCCGGTGGGTGGCTGTTCAGAAGACTGCTCGTGAGGGGATGCAGTGGGTTTCAATTGGCAATGAGGTGACATAGTAGGTTTCAACCGACAAAGAGGAACACATGAGGTGTTAAAGGCGGCAAGCGGTGGTGCAGTTCATAGGAGCATACCAGTAGTTTTGTTCTTTTTCGTGTGCCAGTTGGCAGATGGAATGAATTTTTTTCCCTGTGCCAACCAGCATGGACAAAATTTAAAACTTCGAGGCTTCTAAAGTTGTTGGTCTCTTCCTGATCAATACTTTTAATCTTCCATCTTAACTAAGGTAATATTTCTTCGCCATTTCGTGTTCTGGTGTTTGGATTGCTATGGATGGAGAAGTTGTGCAATAATTCAGAGTGATGCCACCGTTGGGATTCGAGGTGATAAGTTGCAAATTTCTAGGCTAACCAAAACAATGTGGGTGCTTCTCATGTGGTGTGGTAGGATGTCTTAAAAAGAATAGGACAGTAAGATGAGTAATTTACTTTTTTTGATTGCTTGATCAGATGGCCTTTGGACAAATGCATAACCATAAAAGATGGATAATTCAGAATATTGGTTATTAGGGAGAAAGGTGATAGAGATCTCATTTACGATGAGCCACACAATCTTTTCAAGAAAATAAAGTTCTTATGTGCTTTATATTAACTTGGTTTTTCTCTAATGATTTCTATCTGTTTGTATTGCAGGTTCTAAAATATAGTAAGCATTGTAGAGTCTGTGACAAATGCGTTGATGGCTTTGATCATCATTGCAGGGTGAGGGTTTTCTCCATTCACAACCTTATATGTTTTGTTATCTTGTAGTAATATGCAGTATTCATCTTTCCTAGTAGTGGATCAATAACTGCATAGGAAGAAAAAATTACAAAAGGTTCTTCATCCTCATGGTGTTTGCTCTTCTCTTGGTAAGCACAAATATTTCCTACCATTCCAATAGTTGTATTCATTAATCATAGTGATTGACACTATTTTCTTAGTGTAGATTTATCATCTGTGTGCATCAACTTAGAAGATACTATTTTCTTAGTACGTGAAGGACCTGATACATAGAATGCATTTTATGTCAGGTCCTTTTCATTCTGATTGACTATTGATTGGTCTCCATGCTTTGTGCACCTTGGGCCAGCTTATTCTGCAGTGGGCTGTTGGGATGCTTGTGCTGATACTGTGTTTTGTTGAGAGAAGGAGATTTTCTGCTGAAATTGTTTCAAAGCTGGGTAGTAGCTTTTCCTTGGCACCCTTTATCATTGTGGTGGTGAGTACTCAGAAGAGAAAATGAATGAAAATCACACATCATAATGAGGATTTTTCAAGGTTCTGATACTAATTTGATAATGTCTCTATAATGCAGGCTGTGTGCACTTTATTAGCCATGGTTGCTACTCTTCCAGTTGCACAACTTTTCTTCTTCCATATTCTTTTAATAAAAAAGGTACACTACTTTCATATTTCTACTTGTGACACAGCAAACACTACCAGTTACACAGCTCCTACATTTATATAAAACAAACCTATGTATCCGGTCAAATATCTCTATTTCAAGGAATATATCTTTTATATTTTCAAATTCTTTGCATTCATCCATACACTGAGCATTACTGAAACTTATTATCCAACTGAACTATTACAGCTTGTTATTTAACTGATAGATTTTCCATAGTGGAAAACAAATAGTAGAATTTGAACGATATGGTGTTGTTTATTCATCAATTCTGGAGAAAATTGACACTTTAACTAGCTCATGCTACTCTACATGGATGCGCTTACAGGGAATCAGCACCTATGATTACATTATTGCTTTGAGGGAGCAAGATCAGGAGCAGGAGCAACTTGCTGTTGGTGGGCAGCAAAGTCCGCAAATGTCCCAAGTGAGCTCTTTTACTGGACTAAGCAGCACCAGTTCTTTCAATCAATTCCATCGGGGTGCATGGTGTACTCCGCCAAGATTATTCCTTGAGGATCAGGTATCATACTTTCATTATTTAGAAAGTTATTGTGAATGTAATTTACCATGGTTAAGATTATTTTTGAAAAACCTTTTAATAAGATTTTTTTTACTGTACGAGGCAAATCCATTTAATTAAAAGTTTTTTTTTGGTAAAAAAGCCTAGTTGTAAATCTTTATCAACACTTCATTCATTTCTCCTTATTCATCATTATCGTATTTTTGAATAAAAATTGAAATAACAAATGTAATCCACTTGCTTATTGTACACTTGGTTCAATGGTTAGCGAACTTAGGTGTGTGCTGTTTGAATTTTGTTTTCATGCATTGACCTCTTTAGATGATTTGTTTCTTGTGAACCTATTTTGAAAGATGCAATATATCTTTTAATATGGGTAGTTAATGTTGTTATAATTAACCCGTTTTTATGGAATTTCGTGAACTAAGAATCTTGTAAACTGCATGCGATTTCTTATTCAAGCTCTCGCTGGAAAGCTAACCAAAATCAACTTAGTTGATCATTAGCTATTCATAAATTGAACTGCATTCACATTTCCATTGCCAACTTCTGACTTCTGAGAATTTGATAGTAGGATAATGTCTACAGTTTGTTAATATATATATTTCCATGACGCATGGGTGTTGGAAGGGAATAGAATGTCGTCCTCGATTTTGGGACTGTGAATGTGTCATGTCAAGTTGAACTTTTACCTTGCTTCAGCTCAATTGTGTAAATAATTGTCAATCTCATGGTATAACTTAAGTTAGATTCTATTACAGAAATTCTAGTTCAAAATTAATTCTAGTTCAAAATTAATGTCAATAGCACTCGTTGCTTTTTCACGTTCGTTTAAAAACAATTGAGTAAAATGCAGCAGAATATAAGTTAAGTAAAAACAATTGCTAACACAGTTTATTTTTACTTGGTTCGGAGTCTACAGCACTCCCGCTTAGTTAATATATATGCTTAGAACTTGTAAAGACAGGTCAAACATTAATATGCTTGGTTAATATATCCATCTACAGCACTCCCGCTTTTTCCTCTAAATATGATTTTCATTTAGCACAGAACTAATGCCAATTTTTTTATTTTGATGCAGTGTTTAAAGAGCTTGAGTAGAAGTTGGCCCTAAAGAAAACTTGTCAGTTACGATATAAACACACTTACGGTATGAATTACATGTATATATAACATTGACATATTATTTAGTACGAGATTTACATGTATGAAAGTTTTCATACAAAATTTCTTGATTGCCTACAACCCCAGGTGTGTTGATGACAAGTTGAAGAAGATGGCTCTAAGAGTGATAGCTGAAAGCCTTTCGGAAGAAGAGATTGCTGGACTTAAAGAAGCAATTCCATGCGATGGACACCAACAACAACGGTTAGTCAATGATGAGGTTTTGTAAAACTTGTGTGTTTGAAAAATTATTGTCATGAAGTTAAGGATAACTTGTATGATACAAATTTAATTTGTGGATCAATATGTATACATTTTGTTTGTATAATATAAAGTTTTATTTATTTGTTAAATAGTCTTATTATAAAAATGATTGTGGTTGTGGATATTCAATTATATGTAAATTTTGAGTATTTTTATAATTTTGCTATTTAATTAAAAAACAATTTTAAAAGACAACGTTTTTAAGTAATAAAAGACAACGCTTAAAAAACAATGTCTTTGAGACCAACCACAACGCTTTTAAAGCGTTGTCTTTGATATGTGCATTTTTACAACAACATCTTTAACAACGCTTTTTAAGAACGAATAGACAACGCTTAAAAAGCGTTGTCTTTGTGACCAACCACAACGCTTTTAAAGCGTTGTCTTTGATATGTGCATTTTTACAACAGCATCTATAACAACGCTTTTTAAGAACGAAAAGACAACGCTTAAAAAGCGTTGTCTTTGTGACCAACCACAACGCTTTTAAAGCGTTGTCTTTGATATGACTTTCTACAACACCATCTACAACATCACTTTTTAAGTACATACGACAACGCCAAAAAAGCGTTGTTGTTTAGCTTTTTTCTTGTAGTGTAAATAACTTGAAAAACCATGCATGCTCATCTAATACCAGTGTTAGAAAATTTAACAATTTAAATTGGTATTTTAGATATCATAAGGGAAAAATTAGGAACATTCAAAAAGATATGTCCCTAAGAAATTTCTAGTTAATCCAGTATGCTGGAACCTTTATTGGGTTTCAAAGTCATGTGTTAAATTGAACTTTTAATCGGATTTAGTGCTTTCAGTGAAAAAATTAAATAGTCAGTTTCTTTATGAGGCTTTGTCTAAGGAAGTGGTTGTTGCTCCAATAACTAAGAAGGCCTAGTGCCTCGCCACGACCAAGAAGCCAAAATATTGAAATAAAGTGTTTAATTAACTTTCTGATAAAGCATTAAGACTGAAATTTAATAATGCTTTAAAAAGTTTTTCAAACATCTTTTTTTGGAAATCTTTCTAAAATATTTTTATACTTAAAAAAATTTTCGTGCGTAAAATTTTCGCTTAGAAAAATTCTCAAAAATTATTTTTTCCTAAGATAAAATTTATTCTGAAAATTAGAAATTATTACTTAAATTTTTTTTTACTCAGAAAATTTTTACCTAAACTTTTTACTTAAAATTTAAAAATCTAAGTTAGAAATTTTTAAAATATTTTTTTTGCAAATTTACTAACTTAGAATTTGTTTAACTTAGAAGTTTTTTTTTAACTTAGAAACTTTTTGAAAATTATTGAATATTTTTATGTAAAGTCAAAATAATTTTTCAGAGTTTCAAATTTTTTGTTTACCCTTAGCGTGCGTTTGGTTCAAGTCATCATGTATAACCTTGGTTATGTGATTACCAGGTAATCACATAACCAAGGTTATAGGGAATAAAACATAACCAAATGTTGTTTGGTTCAACTTAGGTAATGCAACAAAAACTTGTTTGTTTGAAGATTTTAATGAATACCCTAGTTTAATATTTTACTGTATTACCCTCAGTTACAAAAATAAATATACATAATAATAATAATATTATTATTGTTATTATTATTATTATTTATTATTATTATTATTATTATTATTATTTATTTTTTAATGTTTTTTTACTTTTCTTTTTCCGGTATATTTTTTTACTTTTTTATGTTTTTTTTAAATTTTTTAATGTTTTTATATTTTTATATTATTTATATTTATATTTTTTTATTTTTTTACATTTTTTTAATTTTAAATTTTATTTATTTATTTTTTTTAAAAATTTTTATATTTTTTAAAATTTTTAAAATTTTTTAAAAAATTTTAAAATTTTAAATTTTTATAATTTTTTTTTAAATTTTTTAAAATTTTTAAAATTTTTTAACATTTTTAAAATTTTTATTTTTTATTTTTTATTTTTTATTTTTAAATTTTTTATTTTTTTTAAAATAAATAATTTTTAAATTTTTTAAAACATTTTTTTTATTTTTTTACTTTTTTTAATATTTTTTTACATTTTTTCTCTTTTTTTCATGTTTTTTCTTATCGGAGGGTATTTTTGGTTAAAAAAATTCGTTAACCCCGGAATCAACAAAAACCTTAGTTTTATGAGATTTTTCGATTCCGGGCTGCATGACCCTTTTGCTGACGTGTCGGGCATGGAAAATTACTTGGGAATCATCGAATACCTAAACCAAACAAGGTTTTTGTTGATAACCTTGAATGGATAACTAAGGTTATCAAGAATAACCCCGAACCAAACACACCCTTAGAGTTTTCTTAGAACCCCAATTTTTTTTATGTTATCAAAGGGGGAGAAGGAAAAGTATAAGTCTAGGGGGAGGTAGACCAAATTTAAATTTTCTATCTTTTTTGCACTTTATTGTAAAATTAGTTAGTTTATTTTTATGTCTATTTAGCCTAGCTTAACTTGGGTTGCTTATATCAAAAAGGGGGAGATTGTTGGAACCCCAAGGTTGTTTTGGTGTGATCAACAAGTTAAGTTAGATCTTGTGTGATTTTAACCATGTGTCTAAGTGTGCAGGAGCTTAGGAGCACAAGTAGTATAGCAGAAGACACAGCTAGCGAAAAGGACGGCATGCGGTACGTCTGAGGGACGAGGCGTTGCGGAAGAGTACACCGACAGATGAGAAGGAAGCGTACGGTGGTTCCGAGGGACGAGAAGCCGAAGTGGAAGACTGCTCGGGGAGCAAGAGACACAGCTAGCAAGAAGGTCGGCACGGGGTGCGACCGAGGGACGAAAACTGCGGATGAGTACACTGGCCGATGAGAAGGAAGCACGCGACGATTTCGAGGGATGAGAAGCCGCAGTGTAAGTCTGATCGAGAAGACCGAAAGTTGGGTTCGGGTGAGCCATATTCCGAATGGCCGAGATCACCCAAGAGAGCGAATAGAGCCGGAGCAGAAGACTTGGGCTGAAAAAGTCAATGATGTTGACTTTCCCCATTCGGGGTGCCCGAAACTATCCGGGGCGCCCGGAACAGTTCGGGGCGCCCCGAACAGTTCGGGGCGCCCGGAACAGTTCGGGGTGCCCGGACCGAAAATATATCCAGATCCAGGTCAAACCGAGATCTATGCGTTGGGGATAAAATTTTATCCCCCCAGGGCGCCTGGAACCCTTCGGGGTGCCCCAACCAAGGCTATAAATACAGTCTGTTGATTGCTACTCGGATATCGTACCGGTTCCCCTGTACAAAAATTTTGTACAAGTCCTGAACCTTTCCTAACAACCTATTGTGTTCTTTAGAAATTAAATTTGGAATCGCAAATAGAACTTAACATTATTGATTCCAATTCAACTTATCTGTTCTTAGAGGTTTAGACTTGGATCGCAAATGATGCTTAACATTATTAATCCAAATCCACCTATGTTACAAATTCAATTAAATATTTATTTCAGAGATCGACTTCCAGGTTAAACATGGCGAGGCACTAGGCCTTCTTGGGTATGGGATCATCCACCACTTCCTAGACAAAACCTTTCAACGAAATTCAATATTTAATCTCCTTATAGTAACCCTAGGTTTAACCATTAAGAACAATCGAATCACAAGATCGAAAAAACTAAAAGAAACACAAAGTCGAATCATAAATCCGAAACCTATAATCGTTAGTCTCTTGTGTTTGGTATTTCAAGATCTAAACAAAAGAATAAACTAGTTATGATGCGGAAACTAATAACTAGTTATACCTTTTGTAGATTATAGACCTCACGATCTTCTGCCGTATTCCTCTTCTTATCTCGGATCTCGTATGGGCGACGATCTACCGAGACGAAAATCCACCCAAGCCTCCTTCTTCTCCTTGCAAGTTTCAGCCACCAACAATCTCCTAGAGATGAAGAACTTCGGCCACCAACCATGCTCCAAGGGATGCTAAGAAACAAAGCCTCCTTTCTCTACTTCTTCTCCAAGCCAAATCTGGCCACCAAAATCTCCTTGAGAGTTGATGTTGCCGACCACCAAAGAAGAAGAAAAGGAGAAGAGGAAGAAGATGAGGGTTGGCCACCACCAAGGAATAGAGGAGAGGAATAATAGATGTGTTGTTGTGTAACACCCCAAATTTCATGATTTGGAGTCCTAAAAGACCTTATTAAAATCTAGAAATTCTTTAGAAAAATTCTAGAGATTTTTAGAAATTTTTAGAGTATTTTTATGCAATTTTAGGAGTTCGTTTGGTATTTTTACCAAGAGGAAGAAGTTTAAAAAAATAATAAAAAAAAAAAGGGTTGTAGAAGTTGGGTTTCGAACCCAGCACCCCGGACCCAAGCAAAATCGGCCCAACCAACCGAGCTGCGCTCAATTTGTTAATCATATATGGAGCGATATATATTTAAGCAGTAGTTAAGAACAGTTAAAATAAAAGGGAAATTAAACGCTCGGTTGAGGTTTCGAAACCGTGACCAGAGGTTTCGGTTAAACACAGCCAACCAACTCTTCCAGCGGGCGTTTCTTATTAAAGAAGGAGAAATATTCTATTTGAGCAGTAGTTAGGAAATGGAGAATAAATACGAAATAAAATGGTTGCAGCCGAGATTCGAACCCACAAGTTGGGCTTTAAGCAGAACGCAGCCCACCAACAGACCGGCCGAACTTTTCTTAATTAAATATATATCGAAATATATTTAAGTAGTACTAGTTAACAGAAATATGAGAGTATTAAAAGGAGAACTTAAGTTTTGGCCGTGACCTAATTTTTCCCCTCTCCTATTCTTTCTCTCGCGCGGCGTCGGGGTTCTCTTGGGCGAAATCGCAGCCGCCGCCAGGATTTCTTCCTCCGGTGGCCGGCGAAGGTTTCCTTCCGACGGATCTTCACCAATTGAGACCACCTCGGCAGGAGGGCGCGTAGGCACGAGGAAGCGGCCGGGGAAACTCAAGCTTCGCCGCAAACCCTAGATTTCTCCCTTCCGGTTGTAAGTCCTAAAAGCAAAGGTGAGTTGCTTCTCACCTGCAGTAGGAGTTGTTCCGAACTTCGATTTATCTTCATGGTTTTCGGATTTTAGGTTGTGGAGATTTTTGGATTTTGTTCCTTCTTGATTCGGTTCTGTTCCTTTCCGTTAGTGCTATGCAAGTGAATGTACTTTGATCCTTCTTCTTGATCCGAATCCTAGCATCAGTTGGCAAATTGTTCCTTTTAAATTTTCAGTTGTGCTTAGGTTTACTTCCATCCGAACCCTAACTTTTAGTTGGAGATTAGTTTTTTTAGCTTCAGTTTTCAAGTTTCTTATTTCCAGTTCAGCAGATTGTAATCTCTCTTTATTCTAGCATGTTGTTAGATTTTCCAGCCCTAGCATTAAGCCTTCAGTTTTAGTTTAGCTTTTAGTGCTATTCTACATGTGTTCCAGATTCCTTGATTTAGCATTTCAGTTTCGCTAGTTTAATTGCAGTTTTAGATTTTGTTCTTTCTTCCTCCTTGCGACAATGAAAAAGAACAGCCAAGTGTTAAGCAAATCCAGACTTTTGTATCAAACATCTAGTTTTCTTTGTGTAGCAGTAGGCGTGCACAACTAATGAAGCATGAGCAGATTTTTAGTTTGCATTTAGCTCATAGATTTCTTGTTGATTAGAATAAATTGTCATATGATCAGCCCTGTTTAATAGCATTGCAAATTCAGCCTCTTCGTTATTTAGTAAGCATGATAAAGAATGAGTATGTGCAGCATTGATTCCTTTATTTCTAGTTTCCTTGATATTAGAAGTTCATGGGCAGATTTTTACAAGTACAATATGCAGATTTTGATAAGCTCAATATGCAGATTTTTGTTAAGCTTTGCATGCAGATCTATGTTAAGCTTTGTATACAGATTTTCAATACGTAGGGTGTGTTCTAGTGCACACCAAGTGCTTGATAAAATGCTTAGCTCAATATAATGCTACAGTAGACATTTTAATAGCTCAGTTAATGCAGTAGAAGCATTTAAAATAACTTATTTAGTCTTGCTTCAGCTTATATGGGACTACGGTCCAATGGGTGGGCTCCCACAGTCGCCTCTAGGTTCAGATAACCTAGTTAAAGCAAGGTAAGAAAATTAACTATGAAATCAGTATTTTATTTTCAGCAGTGGCACTGTACTGGATTAGATATCCATTGGGTTGGGCTCCCACAGTCGTCCCTAGGTTTAGATAACCTAGTAAACCCTACTAGACTCGGAACTTGCAATCCCGGGTTTAGTTAGGGATGCGCGCACAGCAAGTACAGTTGCCGGGCCCATCAGCAGCATGATTACTATTTTGATCTATTATATAAATAGTTTTCAAAACTTCACAAATTAGTTATGTGAATACAAGTTAGACTCAGTTTAGCATTAATTAGTTCAACTTATGTATCACTTCAGTTTCCTATTGATACACAGGATAGTTCTATGATTAGCTTTACATGTTTAGTAGTTTTACATGTTTAGTAGCTTTACATGTTTAGTAGTTTTACATGTTTAGTATGCTTCTTTTATAGTTTTATTGGTTTGTGAGCATGACTAGCTATACATGTTTAGTATTTCAGTTAGTATGATTCCTTTATTGCTATTTATGAGCATGATTAGCTATACATGTTCAGTATTTCAGTTAGCATGATATGATTTCTTTGCTATTCATGAGCATGAGTAGCTATACATGTTAGTTTTCCAGTTAGTTGATTTCTTGGCTATTTATGAGCATGAGTAGCTTTACATGTTAGCATTCAATTTTAGCATGTTTTTATTTATATACATGCATATCGAGTTTTTGTGAGTAGGATAGCGCTCACTAAGCTTTTAGCTTATAGATACTATTTTCCTCCTACTGCAGATAAAGGAAAAAGCTAAAGTATAAGGAAGAAGGCGACAAGGAGGTGCTGTGACGGTGTGTGATGTGTGGACTATGGAGAGATCCAGAATTAGCTGGCAAAATTGTCAAGAGTTTTCTTTTAGTTCTCTTTTAATGTTATATTGAAATTGAGTTTATTTCCGCATTTGTAGTTTGATACCTCCTATTGTTGGAGTGATATGGTTGTTTGCCATTGCTAGAGTAGTTTCATATTTTTATTGTGCTATTATACTGCGTGGTTGTGAAATTATATGTTCCAGCCGCCTGTGGCTGAGTATACATGTTATGTATCCCAGTTTGGGGTCACCGGTACAGGGGAGACTCTGCCGAAATTCTTCGGTAGAATTTCTATGTGATTTTTAATCATACCGGTTAAGTAGAGTTAGTAGTCAAGTAGCGTCCACCTTTAGAGAATAGTAGTAGTGTAGAAAGGTGGGTCGTTACATGTTGTTAGATGATGCACCTCTACTCTCTCTTTTATATTCCTTGGTCTTGGTAAATAAGAAAAGTTCTAAAACATAATTAAAATTTCCTTATTTTCCTTGCCAATGTCTAAGAAGGAAAATTTAATAAAACCTTACTTATAATTCTTTCAATGGTCGACCATATCAAATCCTCTAAATAAGGAAAGTTTTAAACACAAAATTAAAACTTCCTAATTTGTTTCCAGAAATTTTAAAATAAAAAATTCTCTTTTAAAAATTCCCTTCATGGTTGGTTATAAAAGGAAACTTTTATAAATTAAAATCTCTCTATTAAAAACATGTGGATGATTTCAAAAAGGAAAGTTTTCTCCAAAATTAAAATCTTTCTTTTAACTACAAATAAGGAAAGCTATCAAATATTTCTCTTAATCCTTTGTAGAAACTAAAAAGGAAAAATTTATAATTTTTAAAACTCTCTTTTAAAACCATGGAGATGGTTACAAAAAGGAAAGCTTTATCAAAAATTAAAATCTTCCTTTTAACTACAAATAAGGAAAGATATCAAACCTTTTCCTTAATCCTTTGTAGAAAGCTATAAAGGGAAAGATTTAATTTTAGAACTCTCTTTTAAAATCATGTCTTCCACATTAGGAAAGATTTAAATTTAAACTCCCCTTTTATTTTATTTTGGCCGACCACCTAAGCTTGGGTTCAAGCTAGGGCCGGCGACAACTTGACCCATCATGCCTTGGTTTGGCCGACCCTAGTTTGGGCTCTAAGCTAGGCTTGGGCTGCCACCTTAAGGTGGGTAAGAAGTTGGGTATAGGTGGGTATAAGACTTTATAAATAAGAGGCTACGACAGGGATCGAGAGGAGGAATTAGTTTTGGTCTCCCAATGAACTTGAGCTTCCCTGTTCGCCCCGAACATCCAACTCGAGTTCATCAATAATAACTCATACCACTAAAGAGTTATTATTGACCTACTGCACCAATCCCATATTACTATATGGGCTCTTTCTTATCACGAGTGTGTTAGTCTCCCTGTGTTTAAGATATAGAATGTCCACTAATTAAATAAGTTACTGACAACTCACTTAATTAATATCTAGCTCCAAGAGTAGTGCCACTCAACTTTATTGTCATGCCGGACTAAATCCACCTGCAGGGTTTACATGACAATCCTTATGAGTTCCTTAAGGGGGCATCATCAACCTAGATTACTAGGACACAGTTTCATTCTATAATCAATAACACACCATATAAATAATATCATTTCCCAACTTATCGGGCATATTAGTTTAACGAGCTAAATCGCACCCTTTGATAAATTAAAGAAATAAATATTAAGTATATGTGCTTGTTATTATATCATGATTAAGAGTACACACTTTCATAATAACAGAGATATTGTTCTTTTATATAGTCAGTATAAAAAAAACTACCTCAAATGGTCCTGCTCAATACACTCATAGTGTACTAGTGTAATTTATTAGTCAAGATAAACTAATACCTAATTACACTACAACCACTCCTATGGTTTATCCCATTCCATCTTGGTTGTGAGCAACTATTTATAATTTATAAGGAACTGATAACATGATCTTCTGTGTGTGGCACCACACACCATGTTATCTACAATATAAATTATTTGAACAACTACACTTAGCATAAATGTAGACATTTGACCAATGTGATTCTTAT
Organism: Zingiber officinale; assembly: GCF_018446385.1. NCBI lineage: Eukaryota > Viridiplantae > Streptophyta > Magnoliopsida > Zingiberales > Zingiberaceae > Zingiber > Zingiber officinale. The sequence continues at coordinate 16,098,474 of NC_055992.1, forward strand.
AAATGTTTATACAAAAAGCTAGACTTTTAGTATATACTCTAACACAACCTTGGTCTAGAAGCTTTTATTCAACTCAAGCAATTCATTTTCCAACACTTGTACGCTTCATTTTTAGATTAGCTTCTTTGTTTTTGCGCTTCACTGCTGTAAGAGGCTTCTCTGTTTGAAGGAGTATTTAGCACTACACTTTCCTTGGATTAACAACCTCCCCGGTTATAACCAAGTAAAAATTCTCTTGCCTCTTCTTTCTGTTCTGTTTAGTTAATTTACTTTATGCAAGTGTTATTCTGTTGAAAGTTCGAGAAGGGTTTCATTATATTATTTTTCAGGTTATTCAACCCCCCTTCTAGCCGACCCCAGCGGTCCAACAGAGAAAAAGGTCGGCGGGAGCGCACAGGGAGATCAGATGGTTGTAGGTGTGAGGTGGAGAAGGATGGAAGACGATGACGCAAGGGGGAGGGATGAGTTTTATACTCGTGGAACAAGAGGAAGCGAAGCGTCGACAGGTTGGGAGAGACAATCGGGTTCGAGGAAGAGGAGGAGCTCCACGCTATATGTCAGGCGAGAGGGGAGGGAGATGGCGCGGGTGAAGATGGCTAGGGCATGAGGAAATGAGAGAAAATGAAATATTATAAACTTAGGTATCTCTAATTAAATTCTAGGTTAATTCCTTAATCAACTCCCACTTTTGGATATTCCAAACAAGCTTTTCCCAAGCATATAAACTCATCTCCTTAAAATACGTCATCCGAGCTCCGAAAATTTTTCAAAAAATCCCTAAAAATTTCCTTATAGTTATCCATCATTTTCGGTATTTTACAATATCAATAGTACATGATTGTAACGATAGTGTCATCAAACAGGAATAAGATGAAGAAGTAGATAAAAGATATCAAATAGTACATTCCACTAGTTGTTTTGCAATATTTTACAGATGAAGTATCATATCATGTTTTCTAAAATGTAACCTATCATATCTTAGTCCAACACTAAAATTGAATATAAAGCCAGAATGTTTGAGGTCATTTAGCTTTAAATTTTCTCTCGGAATAACATTTGGATACCATTAATATATTTAAAATTTTGTATGACAATATTAGCATTACATATCTTGTTACAAATATGGTATCTGGAAATTAATTTTTATTTTTTTAAAAAAAACATGTGGTGAATTGACAACAACTTATTTTCTATATCTCCATGTATGATAAGATTTCAAATACCTTCACCACACCATTAATAAGACAATGATTTCTTATTGGCATCCAAACTCAACATATTCATCGCCTCTATAATGTAATTAAGTTTGTAAGAGGATGACATCTTTGTCACAATGAATAATGGGTCACTTCCCAACGGTCTCATGATTTACCTCCATATAATCTGGGGGACGGATTGTGAAGGAAACTTGAGATGAGTGTAATTATCTTAATTTTGCTACAAAAGCAAGGGGTAATGATAGCAAAAGTATAGTAATGAATCTCTTCTGAGACATCCAATAAAATCGGATACAGAAAAGTAGTAGTAATGATAAAATTTACATATCTATTAAAAATTACAATTGTCAACAAGAGCTTAACATACAATTCATATTAGGTATGCAATTATCATAATTCTTATTGTCACCATAATTCTAAGATTGCATGCCATAATTAATATCATCATAATTTATCACATTGTATACATGCAACTCGTAAACAACTTGTATATATGGGCTTATTTGGCTTCAACAATAACAAGAACAAATTATTTCCCTCTTTCTCCCCCTTTTATTTCTACGATAATAACTTAGGCACACAACAATATAAGATATCAGATAGTACATGATTGTAACGATACTGTCATCAAATAGGAATAGGATGAACAAGTAGAGAAAAGATGATTTCCTTCATCGAAGTGTCAGGTTCTGTGAATCCATCGCCATGCTTGTATATAACTTCTGTACTTCGCGTAAAGTGGAGTAATACTTCAGTTACTTCTCTAGACAATCCAGTTGCAATAAGGAGCTCCTCATTCATAGTCTTCCATGCATCTTCAACAAAGCCTAGGAGCTTCTCACATGCAACATCTTCTGATGTTCCATGTTCCTTCATATAGCAATCTACTGTTGAGGCAACATGTATCCTCTTTTGTTCTCGCTTCAACCCAAAAAAAGAAAAAGGTGTCTATCAAGCATATATAAATTTGCTATGTTCTAGGGTTCCTATTGGGATTATAAATTCCCATACACAAAGAAAAAAAAAAACTTAAGTTATGGTTACTATATATATATATACCTCCTTTGAAGCTATGTCATTAGTGATACGGGCAATTGTTCCACAAGCTTCTGCGATCTTTGGTGAGCCTTCGAACCATTCAAATGCTTCCTTTGTGGCCATTGCCTCCTCCATGCCACTCAAAAGTACGCAGGAAAACAAGATAAATCCAACACTTATGATTGAAACACGCATGTGCTCTTCTAACTTGGGCACATACTTGTCATCCCTCCATTGGCATTCCTTGAAGTAAGTTTGAGCTTGAAATTTCCACTACACATAGTTAATTAACAAAGAATAATTATAACTAAGACCTGGTTATATATATATATATATATATATATATATATATATATAAAGTGGGGAAAAAAAATGTAGCTAGGAAGCATAGACATTTTTTAGATAATGCATGTATCTCGGACTAAAATCCTCACATTTTTTAGACTAATGCATGTATCTCGGACTAAAATCCTCACATTTTTTAGACTAATGCATGTATCTCGGACGTGTCTTTTAGAATATTTAAAATCCTCATTTTCTAGATGTCGGTTTAAACTAGATTACTTATCAACGAAAACTTGGGCCGTTGGTAAATTTTGGAGAAAATCCAAAGACACGTTCTTTCTTTTAAAATCAATAATATTATTTTATTTATTGTATCTTATCATCATTATGTCTCTTTACCATAACTCTTAAATAAAAAATTTCAATCTCTTCTGGACAATGCGATGGTTAAAATATGGGGTGTTACCATATGAGATCTTGGGGTCGAAACTCGACATGACCGAGCATAACCTCCCCCATATCTTGGTCATTTGCACTAATGACTAGTAGTCACCCGTGATTTACCTCTTCCGTATTGACCTAAAGACGGGTTGGTGAGGGTGCTGGGGCGAACGAATCACCTTTTTTACTACATAAATAAAAAATTTCGTTTAATTTTGGTAGAATAGTAGATGCACTAAATAATCTTTGAATCAGTAAGAATAACTATACGTTCGACTGAAAAATCTGAATAATAATCCAGATAAAAAAAAAGATGTAATAGATATATTAAAGTATGTAAAGCTCGTGTCCCATAAAAAAAAAAAAAATTAAAAATAGGAGCATTTATTTTATAACTTTAAATTTTCCCTTCCTTCCAACTAACCTCATCAAAAAATACTACTTTATAAAAATTTAAGGTTAGAAATCATCTATAAATATAATCTAACAAACCGCAGATGGCTCTTCAGGTTTTTCAAAATCATATACAAGTCATGGAGCTTGTTGATTCTCCATCACTCAAGGTTTTCGAAGACGTGGTTGTTGATCGCCAGGTTGCAGGTTTCGATCCTAGCTTTTGGGGTGATTACTTTATTACAAATCAGAAATCACAGGTAATCTATCTATACACATCAGTATTTAGCTTGTTCGTATCGTTTCAATGCTTTGGATGATGCATCATTCAGATATTAATTAGTATTGCATTGCAGTAATTGATCAATATATACATAATTCATTATATATATAGTTAATATATCAATTTTTCCCTTCATCCATGATGTAGTCTGAGGCATGGATGAATGAAAGAGCTGAAGAGCTCAAGAATGAAGTAAGGAGCATGTTCCAAAACGTGACTGGCATCCTACAAATCATGAATCTAATTGATACAATTCAACTTCTTGGACTTGATTACCATTTCATGGAGGAAATAGACAAAGCTTTAGACCATCTCAAGGATGTTGACATGAGCAAATACGGGCTCTATGAGGTTGCTCTTCATTTTCGACTGCTTAGACAAAAAGGATTCAACATTTCTTCAGGTATATATTCAATGTTCTTTTCTTATATATTTAGAGACCTAGCTAGATGATTATTTATATATTTAGTGCATAATATATAATGCAGATGTATTTAAAAAGTACAAGGATAAGGAGGGAAAATTTATGGAAGAACTAAAAGATGATGCTAAGGGTCTCCTGAGCTTATATAATGCGGCTTACCTTGGAACTAAAAAAGAGACTATACTCCATGAAGCCATTTCTTTTACTAAAGATAATCTTACATCTTTGTTAAAAGATCTAAATCCAACATTTGCAAAGCTAGTGTCTCTCACTCTCAAGACACCTATTCAACGAAGCATGAAACGAATTTTCACAAGAAGCTACATCTCTATTTACCAAGATGAACCAACACTAAATGAAACAATACTTGAGCTTGCAAAGTTGGACTTCAACATATTACAACATCTCCACCAGGAGGAGCTCAAGAAAATATGCACGTAAGTTTTTGGGTAAAATGAGTCACATATTTTGATGTACGTGTGAGTATTTAAACAATTTTATATAAGGCACCTTACTTATATATGACACTGATATACATGCAGGTGGTGGAAGAATTTGAATTTAGACATTATGCATCTAAATTTTGTTCGAGACCGAGTGGTGGAATCTACTTATGTTCATTACTGTCTTGGATGACTTCTATGATAGCTACAGCACACTAGAAGAGAGTCGACTACTGACAGACGCAATCCAAAGGCATGATTGACATCTATTGTGAACTGTAACTACAATAAAATTAAATCACGTTTTAATTTTTTAAGATTAGCAACCAATTTTTTATTCATGCAGGTGGAGCCCTAATGCAGTAGATCAACTACCAGAATACTTAAGGGATTTCTTTCTCAAAATGTTGAGCACTTTTCAGGAATTTGAAAATGAACTTGCACCGGAGGAGACGTTTCGAATATTGTACCTCAAGGAACATGTATGTCTATGCTTCTTAGCTACATTTTTTCCCCACTTTATATATATATATATATATATATAACCAGGTCTTAGTTATAATTATTCTCTGTTAATTAACTATGTGTAGTGGAAATTTCAAGCTCAAACTTACTTCAAGGAATGCCAATGGAGGGATGTCGAGTATGTGCCCAAGTTAGAGGAGCACATGCGTGTTTCAATCATAAGTGTTGGATTTATCTTGTTTTCCTGCGTACTTTTGAGTGGCATGGAGGAGGCAGTGGCCACAAAGGAAGCATTTGAATGGTTCGAAGGCTCACCAAAGATCGTAGAAGCTTGTGGAACAATTGCCCGTATCACTAATGACATAGCTTCAAAGGAGGTATATATATATAGTAACCATAACTTAAGTTTTTTTTTTTTTTTTGTGTATGGGAATTTATAATCACAATAGAAACCCTAGAACATATGCAAATTTATATATGCTTGATAGACACCTTTTTCTTTTTTTGGGTTGAAGCGAGAACAAAAGAGGATACATGTTGCCTCAACAGTAGATTGCTATATGAAGGAACATGGAACATCAGAAGATGTTGCATGTGAGAAGCTCCTAGACTTTGTTGAAGATGCATGGAAGACTATGAACGAGGAGCTCCTTATTGCAACTGGATTGTCTAGAGAAGTAACTGAAGTATTACTCCACTTTACGCGAAGTACAGAAGTTATATACAAGCATGGCGATGGATTCACAGAACCTGACACTTCGATGAAGGAAATCATCTTTTCTCTACTTGTTCATCCTATTCCTGTTTGATGACAGTAGCGTTACAATCATGTACTATCTGATATCTTATATTGTTGTGTGCCTAAGTTATTACCGTAGAAATAAAAGGGGGAAAAAGAGTGAAATAATTTGTTCTTGTTATTGTTGAAGCCAAATAAGCCCATATATACAAGTTGTTTACGAGTTGTATACAATGTGATAAATTATGATGATATTAATTATGGCATGCAATCTTAGAATTATGGTGACAATAAGAATTATGATAATTGCATACCTAATATGAATTGTATGTTAAGCTCTTGTTGACAATTGTAATTTTTAATAGATATGTAAATTTTATCATTACTACTACTTTTCTGTATCCGATTTTATTGGATGTCTCAGAAGAGATTCATTACTATACTTTTGCTATCATTACCCCTTGCTTTTGTAGCAAAATTAAGATAATTACACTCATCTCAATTAGTTTCCTTCACAATCCGTCCCCCAGATTATATGGAGGTAAATCATGAGACCGTTGGGAAGTGACCCATTATTCATTGTGACAAAGATGTCATCCTCTTACAAACTTAATTACATTATAGAGGCGATGAATATGTTGAGTTTGAATGCTAATAAGAAATCATTGTCTTATTAATGGTGTGGTGAAGGTATCTGAAATCTTATCATACATGGAGATATAGAAAATAATTCACCACATGTTTTTTTTTAAAAAAAAATAAAAATTAATTTCCAGATACCATATCATATTTGTAACAAGATATGTAATGCTAATATTGCCACACAAAATTTTAAATATATTAATGGTATCCAAATGTTATTCAGAGAGAAAATTTAAAGCCAAATGACCTCAAACATTCTGGCTTTATATTCAATTTTAGTGTTGGACTAAGATATGATAGGTTACTTTTTAGAAAACATGATATGATATGATACTTCATATGTAAAATATTGCAAAACAACTAGTGGAATGTACTATTTGATATCTTTTCTCTACTTTTTCATCTTATTCCTGTTTGATGATAGTATCATTACAATCATGTACTATTGATATTGTAAAATACCGAAAATGATGGATAACTATAAGGAAATTTTTAGGAATTTTTTGAAAAATTTTCGGAGCTCCGATGACGTATTTTAAGGAGATGAGTTTATAGGCTTAGGAAAAGCTTGTTTGGAATACCCAAAAGTGAGAGTTGATTAAGGAATTAGCCTAGGGTTTAATTAGAGATACCTAAGTTTATAATATTTCATTTTCTCTCGTTTGCTCGTGCCCTAGCAATCTTCACCCGCGCCATCTCCCTCCCCTCTCTCCCGACGCTGCCTCTCGCTCTCACGGCGTGGAGCTCCTCCTCTTCCTCGAACCCGATTGTCTCTCCCAACCTGTCGATGCTTCACTTCCTCTTCTTCCACGAGTACAAAACTCATCCCTCCCCCTTGCGTTATCGTCTTCCATCCTTCTCCACCTCACACCGACAGCCATCCGATCTCCCTGTGCGCTCCCGCCGACCTTTTTCTCTGTTGGACCGCTGGGGTCGGCTAGAAGAGGGGGTTGAATAACTTGAAAAATAATATAATGAAACCCTTCTCGAACTTTCAACAGAATAACACTTGCATAAAGTAAATTAACTAAACAGAACAGAAAGAAAAGGCAAGAGGATTTTTACTTGGTTATAACCGGGGAGGTTGTTAATCAAAGGAAAGTGTAGCGCTAAATACTCCTTCAAACGAAGAAGCCTCTTACAGCAGTGAAGCGCAAAAACAAAGAAGCTAATCTAGAAATGAAGCGTTCAAGTGTTGGAAATGAATTGCTTGAGTTGAATAAAAGCTTCTGGACCAAGGCTGTATTTATAGCCTTGGTCGGGGCGTCTCGAAAGCTTCCAGGCGCCCTGGGGGGATAAAATTTTTTTTCCCAACACACAGATCTCGATTTGATCGAGATCTGGATATATTTTTGGTCCGAGTGCCCCGAACTGTTCCGAACGCCTCGGACAGTTCCGGGCGCCTCGGATGGGGAAAGCCAACATCGTTGACTTTTTCAACCCGTGTCTAAGTGAGCTCCTGCACACTTAGACACCAGGTTCTAAACATACAGGACCTAATTTAACTTGTTGATCACACCAAAACAACCTTGGGGTTCCAACAATCTCCCCCTTTTTTATGTGAGCAACACAAGTTAAGATAGGGTAAATAGACATAAAAATAAACTAACTAATTTTGCTATAAAGTGCAAAAAAGATAGAAAATTTAAATTGGTCTACCTCCCCATAGACTTATACTTTTCCTTCTCCCCCTTTGATCACATAAAAAAAAATTGGAGTTCTAAGAAAACTCTAAGTGTAAAAAGAAATTTTGAAACTCAGAAAAATTATTTTAACTTTACTTAAAAATATTCAATAATTTTCAAAAAGTTTCTAAGTTAAAAAAAACTTCTAAGTTAAACAAATTCTAAGTTAGTAAATTTACAAAAGAAATATTTTAAAAATTTCTAACTTAAATTTTTGAATTTTAAGTAAAAACTTTAGGTAAAAATTTTTTGAGTAAAAAGAAATTTAAGTAATAATTTCTAATTTTTAGAATAAATTTTATCTTAGGCAAAAATAATTTTTGAGAATTTTTCTAAGTGAAAATTTTACATACGAAAATTTTTCTAAGTATAAAATTATTTTAGAAAGATTTCCAAAAAAAGATGTTTGAAAAACTTTTTAAAGTATTATTAAAGTTTAGTCTTAATGCTTTATCAGAAAGTTAATTAAACACTTTATTTCAATATTTTGGCTTTCATGTTGTGGCGAGGCACTAGTCCTTCTTGGGTATTGGAGCAACAACCACTTCTTTAGACAAAGTCTCTTAAAGAAACTGACTGTTTAATTTTCTCACTAAAAGCGCTAAATTCGATTAAAAGTTCAATTTAAATATGACTTTGGAACCCAATAAAGGTTCTAGCCTACCGGATTAACTAAAAATTTCTTAGGGACATATCTTTTTGAAATGTTCCTAATTTGTCCCTTATGATATCTAAAATATCAATTTAAATTGTTAAATTTTCTAACACTGGTATTAGATGAGCATGCATGGTTTTTCAAGTTATTTACTTGTACTTTTAAATTATCATTTTCTACTTTTATTTTTTTTATTTTCTAATTTAATTCTGTCGAATTCTTCTATTGGACAAGATTTAGCTAATATTATTTTTCAATTCTTAATTTCTTTTTCTAATTTACAGCAATCCTTAGTTAACAACACTACAACAAAATCTCTCATAGACATCAGTGGAACAACAACGGTTTTAGGCTAAAACCGATGTCTTTGAGTATTTTACACCGATTTTTCTAAAAACCGGTGTCTATGACCGCATATTTTAGCTCATAGACATCGGTTTTTTATGCGATGTCTATGAGCGCTCTTTTTTTCGTTAATAGACACCAATTTTAACATCGGTTTTTAAAATCCGATGTTAATGAACAAAAATAAAATATTTTAATTTCCCCACAAGCCAAAATCTGCACACTGTGAAGTTCCCTCCAAACCTAAATCTTTATCCCGCCCCTTCCTCCGCGCGACCATCTCTCTCGTGTAAACCTAAACCGAGACATCTCTCTCAACCTAAACCTAAACCTCCGACCATCTCTCTCAGCCTCATCTCCCTCTTCCCCCTTCCTAGATCCTTTCCCGATCAGGATCAAGACACGACGAACTTGCTTCTCCGTCCAACCACACCGCATCTCCTCCAACTCCTCCATTTGGTTGAGAAGAGGAGGCCTTCTTCGCATTCTGGTAGTCCATACTTTATCTTTTCCTTTCTACTTCCTCCTGTTTTTGTGTTCGGTTCTGCTCCCTTCCCATGAGGCTGCTTTCCTCTCGGAGTTGCCCAACCTCGCCACTATCTCCTTTGAGGAAGGCTACACCCAACTGTTCGAAGACTCCAACCTCATGCTTCACGGCGATGGCCGGACTGTCCACCTCTCCCTCGACCAACAAATAGGTTCTGTTAAAAGATTTTTTTTAAAAAAAGAAAGGGGCATCTTTGAACCTACCTTGTTATGTGATCAGGTGCTGCATTTGCGTCGCAAGATCTCTACCTCCATGGATTCTTTAGTGCCTCCATTAAACTGCCCTCCGATTACGTGGCTGGAGTGGTGGTTGCTTTCTATGTATGCTTCTTTACTCTCGAGTTTAGATTTTGCAGCACTTTCCTTTACCTGTTTGAAAGAAGAAGAAGAAGAAGAAGAAGAAGGAGGAGGAAAAAACAAAAACAATCTCTCCTCCGCCGCGATGGGCTCTGCAACGGTCCTCGCATCACTCTGCAATGGGGGTGCCGCAAGCGCCTCCGCCGCATCAAGGTCAGGGACAAAGGATCCGCCGCAAAATCTGGCGTCCGGAGGGGAATCACGTCTCGGAATGTCCACCGCATCGTAGATCAAGAGTCCCCCCTGCACCCGCCTCTTTATCCCCTCAAGTAATAGATCGGAGGTTGATCCGGAAAAGTTAGGGTTTGATCTAGTTTGAGGTGTCGGCGGTGAGATATGGAAGTAACCACTGCTCGGATTTATCCACAGGAGGTCGGAATCGGCCGGGAGCGAGAACCATAACTCCCGATCTGTCTCGTCGTCGCCGGATAAGGATGACCGTTGCTACACGACCAGGGGATCGGCGGCGTTGGTATGCGAGGGCGAGAACGCCGACGAAAGAGCCTCGGCAGCCTCTCTACCTCGATTCTTCGTTTCACTGTCGAACAAGGAGAAGGAGGAGGACTTCATGGTGATGAAGGGGTGCAAGCTGCCGCAGCGACCCAAGAAGAGATCCAAATTCATCCAAAAATGCATACTCGTACGCTTCCATTCCCTCCAAAAATCCGATTTTTAAGATCAAACAGTTGAAAAAACTAATTTTTTCCTCTAATTTCTTTGACAAACTCGATCTAGTTGGTGAGTCCTGGAGCATGGCTGTCAGATCTCTCACAGGAGAGGTATGTAGTCAGGGAGAAGAAGGGATCAAGAAAGGTAGAAATTCTCTCTCTACCTTCGACTAATTTGCTCGTCTCGTTCCTGCATCCCATTCACATCTCATGTTCTTTTGTTTCCTGTCCCATAATTCGCAGAGGAGAAGAGGATTAAAGGCCATGTCCATGGAGAGTGATTCAGAATGAAGCAAAAGGGAGAGGTAATACTAATTGCTATCATTGATTATGATCGAATTGGAATTTTTCCGTCAGAATTTAATTTTCCCATGACTCATCATTCAAATTTATTTTGTATCTTGTATAACTTAGTTAATTTTGTTAATCCAGCGGATGGTGGCTGACTTTTACGGTGGGAAAATCTTACTAAAGGTTAATCTTTATGTTCGTGCAGACCTAGTGGTTGCTAGTGCTGGTGACGATAAAAAGATATCACTTTGGAATAAAAATGGCCAAAGTATGGGATCCTTTCCTTCTCACGGCAGCGACCTTGCTGATGACATTGAGGTAGCTCATTGTTTGCTCATTAATTTGTTCTATTGTGATCAATACATCTGGTTTTCTGGAAATTTACAGATGCCCGGATGCCATTCAAATCATTGCCTGCATTTTTTTCCCCCTGTCTCTCTGTCTCTCTTGGAAGAAAAGCACTGGAACTGTTGGCACGATAGAAATTGCCACCTTCTTGCTATGTTGTGTCTGGGTATTTTCTTCCATCAATATTTTCTTCGAACAATGGTGATTGTTCGTTTGACTCCCTTATGAATTTTAGCATACATGTTGAACAAATAAGAAGAAAATAGCTAGCATATCTCTTTTGCTAGGTAGGTTATTTCTTTTCATCTAATTGTACAGCAATGTCTGCCAATATAGCAAAGTCTGACTTTGACTTTTACAGTTGATGACTTTGCAAAAATTGCTTATTCTGATGTTACACATTGAAGAAATAAGAGACTTAAAAGCTAGATTTTCTCCTTTTCCAGGTAGTTTTTTTTTTCTTTGCGTTTGAGTGCAAAGCATGGAAAATGTTGCTTTTAAACATAGAATGAGTACAGCTTGATTATTCTGCAAGTTTTCACTTGATGGTAAAAATTAAGAGAAATTTTATGACTGTGCCGTGTTTCGATATTTGCAATTGTAATAATATGAATCCTTTACGTTATTTTTGTATGTTTCATTGTAATGCTAAGTACCGCTCCTGAGCCTTGTTTCCCCTTGTTGTGATTAGGGACAAATTAGTGCATACTCGCAGTCTGGGTGACTATACCTGTATTTTTTTAGTAAGCTTACCAATTCTGATTGATGCCTAATAGGACCTAAATGACAATATAATAAAAACACTTCTTATCTGTGTAATTATGAGTGCATAATATATCAAACATTTTAAAGATTTTTTTACTTTTCTCTATTTTGTAGGAATCCATAAATTGTATCAGCTTTAGTAATAAAAGTTCTAGATATCTTTGCTCTGGAGGAAGTGGGCATATTGTCAAAATATGGGACCTGCAGAGGAAAAGGTGCATCAAACGGTTGAGTGGTCATATTGACACAATTACAGGTGTAATGTACAACTGCAAAGATGAACATTTAGCATCCATCAACGAGAAGGGGGATCTCATACTTCATTATCTTGCTTCCGGAACACGGGCTGAACTCAAGGATCCAAATGGGCAGGTTATTGGCTGTCAAATATTTTGAAAATTCCAAACTTTCACTCTACTAACATCTTTTTTGGTTTAACATGAATCTGTATCGGTGATGCGATTTCAGGTACTAAGAGTACTTGATTATTCTCGATTTAGTCGACATCTTTTGTCAACAGCTGGGGATGATGGATCTGTTCATATTTGGGATACAACTGGTCGCAGACCAAAGGTTAGTAAAATAATATTTCTTAATCTGCTAAAATGAAGGAGAAATTGTATTTGTTCCCTGCATTCACTAAAAAATTGATCTCCATTCATACTGGCTCTTGGTGTCAGGTTTCTTGGTTGAAACAACATTCTGCCCCAACAACTGGTATTTGCTTCTCTCCATCAAGTGACAAGGTATTATCTTCCTAGGAATCTATTAAATGATTTGGATTTCTGGTGGATAATTATACATGGTTTGGCTAGTTTTGTTGGATGGGAGGTGCTTGTTCTATAGAAAATCAATGGCCATTATATCCTAACTTGTTTTCCCTGTAGGTTATTGTTACAGTTGGTCTTGATAAAAAGTTGTATATGTTTGATTCTGGAACAAAAAGACCCTCATATTGCATGCCTTTTGAGGCACCCTTCTCATCGCTGGCATACTGTGATGATGGTAATCTATTGGCTGCTGGGACAAATAATGGACGTGTAGTATTCTATGATGTTCGAGGGAAACCTCAACCTTTCACAGTTCTTCGTGCATACAGTAGTTCAGAGGTAAGATATCTTATCTGCCAAGAATAGCATGTATTTCATAGTCATCTTGATTCTTTTTTTCACTGCTTCATTAAATAGTCTATTTATATGCTGATGATAGCATGCCTTTCATAGTTCATAGTCATGTTTGTTCTTTTTATGCTAAACAATCCTGTCAGGTCATGCAGAACATGCAAGCATATAGATGTTGCAAAGGTTTTTATTAGTTTATTTGATCTCATATGACAGATTTAGATTCAATTTCATCAAGTAATCTGAGAAAATCACACGTTTAGGTTTTAGATTATTAGATCACAGGCAGTGCACATAGATAAAAAAAATCTATCTTTTTAAATAAAGATTAATTGAAAATTACATCTGTGCTAGTTTATTGATACCTGTTATGATGCTTGATTAGCCTTGTGAAACAAATTATAAGTGAGAACAGATACAATATATTTCTGTGATATTTAAAGAAGTGTTTTCACTGTGATTTTGGGTATTCATCAAAAGTTTAATAAATAAAGAAATCATTTTTTTCCCCGTCTCTCTGGTTTACATCTTTTCTTCAGTTCAACTACTGTTAATGATTATTCTAGAGTGACCTGCGTGTCTTTGGTTTACATCTCTGATTCAATTCAATAATTGTTAGTGAATTGATTTCTACTAGATGATTGCTCTGCAACCACAGTATGTCTTTTCTGTAAGTCTTATGCATGTCTCACCTTGGGTGTTGTTTCCCACAGTTCTAAAACACAACTAATTTACTTGATGTATTCATGAGAAGGAAAAATACAACTGAGTTCTAAAGCAATTGATGCTTCTGTTAAAGTTGCAAAAGAATTACTAAAATTTGATGATGTTCTTGGCAGACTAATAGCATGTGTGAACAATTTGAATACCACTGCTTTATATGTTAATAAATTTGAAGAAATATAACCACGGCTGGCTATACATAGTATAATCTCATCTTTTGCTATTTGATGTTTTCCTTCAAATATGTCCTAAGCATTTATTTATTTCGGCTTGAACCTACAAACATTGTTTATGTCCTACAAACATACATTCAACAATGGTAAAAGATTTTATAGAAGTTGACTAAAAATGACAACACTGCTCCCTGCGATTATAAGCTTCATCAGAGGTAGCTTTGCTCTTCTATGCTTCATTGGATTTGTTGTGTAGTCATATTTCTTTGTTCAACCATTATCATGCCTAGTAAGTTGTTGTATTATGCCTAGTAAGTTGCTGTATGATGCCTACTAATATATTATTTATGTGTTTTTACAGTTTACAAATCTCAAGTACTCCATAGTTGAAATTGATGAAGTGCGGTTCGAGTGGGCTGAATGCATGCTAGATTACATTTGAAGTGCGGTTCTACCTTGATGTGTTGTTAAAAGAATGTTCTACCTTGATGTTGATATCTATTAGCCAGCTTTTGATGTAAAAAGAATGTTTGGGTATTTTATGGATACTGTTGTAAGAAGATTATTTATATAATTTGTGAATATTTGTGTATTTTATGGATATTGTTGAATGAAGAATATTTGTATAATTTGTGAATATTTATGTATTTTTTTTATTATTGTCGGTTTTTCATTGTTTCGGAAATTAAATTTGTGATGTTAAAAAAAATACATATTACATCGGTTTTCCACCGTTGCAAAACTGGTGTTGTTAAATAATATTACATCGGTCATTTATCGCTGCCAAAACTGGTGTTATTAACATACAATATTACATCGGTTTTACACCATTGATGAAACGGTGTCGTTAAGTGATACTACACCGGTTAATAACCGATTCGAAAACCGGTGTCGTTAAGTGATACTACACCGGTTTTAACCCGATGTCTAAAATGACAGACTTTTAACATCGACTTCATAGACATCGGTCGAAAATGAAATAGACACCGGTGGAAAACCGATGTCTATGAGGGTTTTTGTTGTAGTGCAAATTAATAAACTTAAATAGTTTATCGGGAGGAAGAGATCATACCTGACTTACCTTGTCGATTTTGTTGTCTGTGCCTCCCCCTGAACTGCTGCTATCTTCCGACGTAGCTCCCCCTTCATCGATGCTCATTTCGGAAGAGCTTGACTCGTAGTTGTCGTCTTGATGACTTGCAATTAGTGCAAGTTCGGAGAAGGCTTCGACTTCTGATTCGGACGACGTATCGTCCCACATCGCTTTTAATGCCTTGCGTTTTTGAACAGGTTTCTGTTGGTTGCTACTCGGAAAACCTAGAGGTTTCACTGTACAAAAAATTTTGTACAAAGGTCTGAACCTTTTCCTAGCTACCATGTGTTCTTTTAAATTAAATTTTGGATCGCCTGCGGAACTTAACACGTTTGATCCAAAACTTAATCTATTCGTTCTTTTAGGTTTTGACTTGGGTCTCCTGCGGAACTTAACACGTTCGACCCAAATCGCCTTAAGTTATTAATTCCATTAAATATTAATTTCCATAATTGGTTCCCAGTACTGACATGGCGAGGCACATGGCCTTCTTGGATATGGGAGCAACCACCACCGACTAGACAAAACCTTTTATAGAAAGTTAATATTTAATTTCCTAAAATAACTTTAGGTTAACCGAAAAGAACAATCAAATCATAAGTAAAAATAAAACAAAAGAACACAACATCGAAAAAACATATTCGAAATACTAGAACATAAGCCTCTTGTATTTGGTATTATTTCCATAAATAACTAGTATGATGCGGAAAAGGAAAAACTACTAGTTATACCTTCTAGAAAGACCTCTTGATCTTCTATCGTATTCCTCTTCTAACCTCGGATGTTGTGTGGGCAACGATCTTCCGAGATGAGAAACCACCAACCACCTTCTTCTCCTCCTAGCTAGGTTCGGCCACAAA
Organism: Zingiber officinale; assembly: GCF_018446385.1. Lineage (NCBI taxonomy): Eukaryota > Viridiplantae > Streptophyta > Magnoliopsida > Zingiberales > Zingiberaceae > Zingiber > Zingiber officinale. The sequence continues at coordinate 16,114,474 of NC_055992.1, forward strand.
GAAAGAAGCTTCACCAAGGAAGAAAATCAAAACACTAACCAAGCTCCAAGAGATGCTCGCTTCCTCTCCTTCTTCTTCTTCTTCTCCAAGTAGTATCCGGTCACCACAAGAGCTCCAAGGAAAGAGACGGGTTCGGCCACCACAAGAGGAAGAGAGGGAAAGGATGGCCGGCCACACCAAGGAACAAAAGAGGGAGAGAAATAATAGAGGTTGTCTCTCATGAAGGCACTCTCACCCCTTCTTTTATATTCCTTGGCCTAGGCAAATTAGGAAATTTAATTACAATAAAATTTCCTTAATTTCCTTGACATGATTTAATTGAGAAAAATAAAATAAAATTTCCCCAATTAAACTCAAGTGGCCGGCCACATCATGAAGAACAAATTGGACAAGTTTCAATCAACAATTAAAACTTCCTAATTTGTTTCCGGAAATTTTAAAATTAAAATTTCTCTTCAAAAATCTCTTCATGGTTGATAAAAATAAATTTCCATAATTTTATTTTTACAACACGTGAATAATTTTTAAAGAGAAAATAAAATATCTCACCAATCTACAAATAAGGAAAGAGATCAAATCTCTTTCTTTAATCTTTTGTAAATCTTTTACAAGAGAGATATTTTAATTTCAATTCTCTTTAATAAATTATTTCTTCCACATAATAAAAATTAAAATTAAAATTCTTTTTTAATTTAATTTGGCCGGCCCCCACTAGCTTGGGTTCAAGCTAGGGCCGGCCACCCAATCTTATACTTAGGCCGGCCCTAGCTTGGTTCCCAAGCTAGCTTGGCCGACCCCCTATTGGTGGGTATAGAAGGTGGGTATAGGTGGGTATAGTACTCTATAAATAAGAGGCTACGATAGGGACCGAGTGGAGGAATTGGTTTTGGTCTCCCGATAAAATTAAGCATCCCGTGTTCGCCCCGAACACACAACTTAATTTTATCAATAATAATTCATTCCACTAGAGAACTATTATTGAACTACCGCACCAATCCCAAATTACATTTTTTGGGCTCCTTCTTATTATGAGTGTGTTAATCTCCCTGTGTTTAAGATATCTAATGTCCACTAATTAAGTGAGTTACTGACAACTCATTTAATTAATATCTAAGTCCAAGAGTAGTACCACTCAACCTTATTGTCATGTCGAACTAAGTCCACCTGTAGGGTTTAACATGACAATCCTTATGAGCTCCTCTTGGGGACATTATCAACCTAGTATCTCTAGGACACAGTTTCCTTCTATAATCAACAACACACACTATAAGTGATATCATTTCCCAACTTATCGGGCTTATTGATTCATCGAACTAAATCTCACCCATTGATAAATTAAAGAAATAAATATCAAATATATGTGCTTGTTATTATATTAGGATTAAGAGCGCACACTTCCATAATAACCGAGGTCTTTGTTTATTTATAAAGTCAGTATAAAAGAAACGACCTCAAATGGTCCTACTCAATACACTCTAAGTGTAATAGTGTAATTATACAGTCAAGATAAACTGATACCTAATTACACTACGACCTTCTAATGGTTTGTTCTTTTCCATTTTGGTCGTGAGCTACTGTTTATAATTTATAAGGTACTGATAACATCATCTTCTGCATGTGACACCACATACTATGTTATATATAGTATAAATTAATTGAACAACTACAACTAAATGTAGACAATTTGACCAAATGTGATTCTTTATTCATAATGAATGTTTACAAAGCTTAGGCTTTCAGTATACACTCCAACAATCTCCCACTTATACTAATGACTAAGCTGCCATATCTTCTACCATACATCTGATTCCCATTTCCTCCACATGCCGATCGAAAGCTTTCGCCGGAAGGGCCTTAGTGAAAGGATCTGCCAGGTTATCCGCTGATGCAATCTTGGCGATGACAACTTCTCCTCGCTTCACGATATCTCGTATCAGGTGGTACTTGCGCTCTATATGTTTACTTGCCTTATGAGCTCGTGGTTCCTTCGAGTTTGCAACTGCACCACTATTATCACAATAAATTGTGATGATTTTGGGCAATCCAGGAATCACATCTAAGTCCATTAGAAAGTTCCTGAGTCATACTGCTTCTTTAGCTGCCTCAGAGGCTGCTACATACTCTGCTTCCATGGTTGAGTCTGAAACACATTTCTGCTTAACACTCCTCCATGAAATGGCTCCACCTCCTAAAGTAAACACATAGCCTGATGTAGACTTACTGTTGTCCCTATCTGATTGGAAATCTGAATCCGTGTAACCCACAGGGAGCAAATCGTCTGCTTGGTAAACTAGCATATAATCTCTAGTCCTTCTCAAGTACTTTAATATATGCTTTACCGTAGTCCAATGTCCTTGTCCAGGGTTACTCTGATATCTGCTGACCATGCCCACGGCAAAAAAAATATCAGGTCTCGTACATAGCATTGCATACATAAGGCTTCCTACAGCTGAGGCATAAGGAACTGCTTTCATGTCTTCTATCTCCTTTGATGTCTTAGGAGACATCTCTTTAGATAGAGCTATTCCATGCCTAAAAGGTAAGAAACCTTTCTTGGAATCCTGCATACTAAAACGAGCAAGGATTGTATCTATATATGAAGCTTGGGACAGACACAACATTCTTTTCTTGCGATCCCTTATCACTTTGATCCCATGAATGTGTGCATACTCTCCTAAGTCCTTCATATCAAATTGTTTGGACAACCATACCCTTACGTCTGATAATACTTTGACATTGTTGCCAATTAACAAAATATCATCTACGTATAGTACAAGAAATACCACCACATTTCCGTTACACTTCTTATATACACAAGACTCATCCGGACTTTGAATAAATCCATATGACTGGATTACTTCATTAAACCGGATGTTCCAAGATCTTGAAGCTTGCTTCAGTCCATAAATGGACCGATTGAGCTTACACACTAGATGCTCTTTGCCCTTTTCAATGAACCCTTCTGGTTGCTTCATATGTATGTTTTCTTCAAGACTTTCATTAAGGAAAGCTGTCTTGACATCCATTTGCCAAATCTCATAATCCATATGAGTAGCAATGGATAAGAGTATCCGGATAGACTTAAGCATGGCTACCGGTGAAAAGGTTTCCTCATAATCGATTCCCTCTTTCTGAGTGTACCCTTTCGCAACAAGCCTAGCTTTGAAGGTTTCTACCTTCCTGTCTGTCCCTCTTTTCCTTTTGTAGATCCACTTACATCCAACGGCTTTTACACCATCAGGTGGTTCTACAAGCTCCCAGACCTTATTAGAGTACATAGACTCTATTTCAGAATTCATCGCCTTTTGCCAAGATGCTGCATCTATATCTTGGAGTGCTTCGTCATATGACCGGGGATCAGGTTCATGTTTACCCGGGATCAAGTTCGAAGACTCTCCCAAAAACATGAATCTCTCAGGCTGCCTCACAACCCTCCCACTACGACGAGGCACTGTCTGTGGTTGTGTATCATGTGTGACACGTGTTGCAGTCTCTTGTGGTACTTCATCTTATACTGTTGGTACTAAAGTAGACGTGTCCTCTCTTAATTCTTCTAAAATAACTTTACTACTGGGCTTGTGATCCATTATATAGTCTTCTTCTAAAAACTAGGCATTGATGCTAACAATGACCTTCTGGTCTTTAGGACTATAAAATAAACCACCTTTCGTTCCTTTGGGATATCCTACAAACACGCGAACTTCTGTACGGGATTCTAACTTATCAGCATCTGGTTTCAGCACATGTGCTGGACTACCCCAAATCCGAATATGTCTTAGACTGGGTTTTCGCCCATTCCACAATTCTATGGGAGTAGAAGAAACTGATTTAGAAGGTACTAAGTTCAGAACATACACTGCTGTTTCCAGAGCATATCCCCAAAATGAATTTGGTAATTCTGAATAACTCATCATCGATCTAACCATCTCCATAAGAGTCCTATTCCTTCGTTCTGCCACACCATTCTGTTGGGGTGTACCAGGTGCGGACAGTTGGGATTGAATCCCGGCCTCTGATAAGTAATTCCTAAACTCTCCTAAGAGGTATTCGCCACCACGATCTGACCGTAGTGTCTTGATACTTTTACCTAGTCGTTTCTCCACATCAGCCTTGTATTCTTTGAACTTATCAAAACACTCGGACTTGTGGCACATTAGGTAAATATATCCATATCTTGAATAATCGTCTATGAAAGAGACAAAATATTCAAAACCTCCTCTTACCTGGATAGACATAGGACCACACAAATCAGAGTGAACCAACTCTAACACTTCTTTGGCTCTATACCCCTTGGCCTTGAACGGCCTCTTGGTCATTTTACCTTCCAAGCAGGATTCACAAGTTGGAAAATTTTCCAACTCTAATGAACCCAAAAGTCTATCGGCTATAAGCCTCTGAATCCTACTTAAGTTAATATGACCAAGCCTTAGATGCCAAAGATATGCTTGGTTCATTTCTGAAGGTTCTTTTCTTTTATTTGAGTTAGAAGATGAGTTATAAATTTCCATGCTTTGCCTTGTGGAAGAAATTGGATTTAAAGTATACAAATTACCAACTAATGTACCAGAACAGATAATCACTTTATTTCTCTTAATAACTACATCGTTACTGAAAGAAACTGAATATCCATCTAAAAACAGTTTAGAAACTGAAATTAAATTCTTTTTAAAACTGGGTACATAAAGACAATTTATTAAAACCAAATTCCTATTTCTACTAAAAGATAAGTAGACGTCTCCCACTGCAACAGTTGCCACCTTAGTAGCATTGCCCATGTAGACGGTAATCTCTCCTTCAGATAGTCGTCGGGTTTCCTGGAACCCCTGCAAGGAATTACAGACATGATCAGTGGCTCCCGTATCTACACACCAGGTGCTGGTAGATAACACCGCTAAACATGTTTCAACAACTAGAGTATGAGATATACCTTTGTTTTGGTTCCTACGAGGACAGTCCGCCTTCCAATGTCCTGCCTGCTTGCAGATGAAGCACTTGCCCTTCGGCTTCTTCACTCCAGCTTTAAATCCCGTACTCTGAGATTTATTCACTTTCTTTGCTGAACCAGCTTGTTTCTTCTTCTTCTTTCCTCTCGGTTTAGAAGTAGAACCATTTTCAGCATAGTGAATTTGAGCATTGTGACGAAATAATCCTTCTGCTGCTTGAAGTTCTGTCAGTAGTTCCGCTAATGAATAAATCCTTTTATTCATATTATAGTTCAGGCGAAACTTCTCGGTAGCGTTTGGAGGATCATATCGATCTGGGTTTCCCCATCAATTTCTCCTCCAAGGATTTGTATCTCGTTCAGATAAGCCATCATCTTTAGGATATGATCCCTTACAGGAGTACCCTCTTGCATGGTGGCTGTCATTATCTTTCTCATGGCTTCTTGCCTAGAAGCCTATCCTGATGACCAAAGAGTTCCTTGAGATTGTTCATAATATCATAGGCTGTTGGTAAATCTTAATGCTGATGTTGTAATACATTTGACATTGAAGCCAAAATGTAACACCACGCCATCTCATCTGCTTTTACCCATTTCCTATGATATTCAATCTCCTCTTGGGTAGATTCACCAGTAGGTGCTTCAGGGCACTGCTCAGTCAGTACAAATTTATAGCTTTCAGCAGTAAGAACAATGTCTAGGTTTCTTTTCCAATCTATGTAATTAGGTCCAGTAAGTCTATTTTGTTGAAGTATGATGGACAGTGGGTTGAAAGTCATCCTAAGAATCACAAATAACTTTTGGTCAGAACTCTAAATTTAGAATAATATTGATTCCTCAAACAATACTATTTTAAATTAACCAACGCCTCATAACACCGTGAATTTTGTATGCCACGTTAGTGTGGACGTATACAAATTCAACATTTGTAAAAGGAGGGTTTTAACCCATTAATTTTATTATCTTGTCAACCTAACTTTTTGACAAATAAAATTAATAGTTGGCATGATTTGGTCACACAAATAATAGCAGTGACTCCGATGGGGAGGATACTATTAGATGTGTCTAAGTGTATACCATTACTTGACACTAAGTCCATTAATAAGATTATGCCCTTCCGTTGGGGAAGATCACACGCTCTTAATTAATTTCCTATAGTCATCCAATAATGGAAGTTTGTTCTAGTGATCCGTAAACAAGCTCATCCGTTATGGAGGAAGGCACTCAGAGCCAACGCGCAAGCTTGTTTGCATCACTTACAAACCAGTAATGGAGACCATGGGATTTACTTAAAAATCCCTCTCCCACTTAGTTATTTATAAATGAGGAATTTTAACTATGCTAGCCTACTAAAACTTGTAAACTAACATGCACACACAGCACAATATAAAAGCAATAAATAGAAAATCTAATTTTCAACTATTATGGCTTTTATCTCTAGTTGTCCTCCGTGTGTTGTCATCCCAAGCTGCTGCCATATTTGGCCACCGCCACCGGGTCTAGCTGTCGCATCCATCTTGTTACTAGTTCCGCTGCGCCTCTGGTCCTTAGAAGGTTCCACGCTTTGCAAGATTTGATCCGTGACATAAATAGAATTTTACATTTTTGATCCTATATTCCATAAAAGGAATGTACATGTATCTAGATCAAAAATAAAATCCTAATAAAACTAAATACAGCTCCTGCTGTATTTTAATACAATCATGCACACACATATAAATGCCCTTGACATGTCCAAGGGTCCAATCACACACATAATAACTAAAAGCCATAATAGTTGGATCCTGCATCCACAAAGTTAGCACATCCTACTATTAACCTGCCTAAATTATGTATGACATGTGCATAATTAAACTAATACCAAATACACAGAGGCAAAACCCTAGCTCTGATACCAATTGTTGGTTGCTACTCGGAAAACCTAGAGGTTCCACTGTACAAAAATTTTGTACAAAGGTCTGAACCTTTTCCTAGCTACCATGTGTTCTTTTAAATTAAATTTTGGATCGCCTACGGAACTTAACACGTTTGATCCAAAACTTAATCTATTCGTTCTTTTAGGTTTTGACTTGGGTCTCTGGAACTTAACACGTTCGACCCAAATCGCCTTAAGTTATTAATTCCATTAAATATTAATTTCCATAATTGGTTCCCAGTACTGACGTGGCGAGGCACATGACCTTCTTGGATATGGGAGCAACCACCACCGACTAGACAAAACCTTTTATAGAAAGCTAATATTTAATTTCCTAAAATAACTTTAGGTTAACCGAAAAGAACAATCAAATCACAAGTAAAAATAAAACAAAAGAACACAACATCGAAAAAACATATTCGAAATACTAGAACATAAGCCTCTTGTATTTGGTATTATTTCCATAAATAACTAGTATGATGCGGAAAAGGAAAAACTACTAGTTATACCTTCTAGAAAGACCTCTTGATCTTCTATCGTATTCCTCTTCTAACCTCGGACGTTGTGTGGGCAACGATCTTCCGAGATGAGAAACCACCAACCACCTTCTTCTCCTCCTAGCTAGGTTCGGCCACAAAGAAAGAAGCTTCACCAAGGAAGAAAATCAAAACACTAACCAAGCTCCAAGAGATGCTCGCTTCCTCTCCTTCTTCTTCTTCTTCTCCAAGTAGTATCCGGCCACCACAAGAGCTCCAAGGAAAGAGACGGGTTCGGCCACCACAAGAGGAAGAGAGGGAAAGGATGGCCAGCCACACCAAGGAACAAAAGAGGGAGAGAAATAATAGAGGTTGTCTCTCATGAAGGCACCCTCACCCCTTCTTTTATATTCCTTGGCCTAGGCAAATTAGGAAATTTAATTACAATAAAATTTCCTTAATTTCCTTGACATGATTTAATTGAGAAAAATAAAATAAAATTTCCCCAATTAAACTCAAGTGGCCGGCCACATCATGAAGAACAAATTGGACAAGTTTCAATCAACAATTAAAACTTCCTAATTTGTTTCCGGAAATTTTAAAATTAAAATTTCTCTTCAAAAATCTCTTCATGGTTGATAAAAATAAATTTCCATAATTTTAATTTTACAACATGTGAATAATTTTTAAAGATAAAATAAAATATCTCACCAATCTACAAATAAGGAAAGAGATCAAATCTCTTTCTTTAATCTTTTGTAAATCTTTTACAAGAGAGATATTTTATTTTCAATTCTCTTTAATAAATTATTTCTTCCACATAATAAAAATTAAAATTAAAATTCTTTTTTAATTTAATTTGGCCGGCCCCCACTAGCTTGGGTTCAAGCTAGGGCCGACCACCCAATCTTATACCTAGGCCGGCCCTAGCTTGGTTCCCAAGCTAGCTTGGCCGGCTCCCTATTGGTGGGTATAGAAGGTGGGTATAGGTGGGTATAATACTCTATAAATAAGAGGCTACGATAGGGACTGAGAGGAGGAATTGGTTTTGGTCTCCCGATAAAATTAAGCATCCCGTGTTCGCCCCGAACACACAACTTAATTTTGTCAATAATAATTCTTTCCACTAGAGAACTATTATTGAACTACCGCACCAATCCTAAATTACATTTTTTGGGCTCCTTCTTATTATGAGTGTGTTAGTCTCCCTGTGTTTAAGATATCTAATGTCCACTAATTAAGTGAGTTACAGACAACTCATTTAATTAATATCTAAGTCCAAGAGTAGTACCACTCAACCTTATTGTCATGTCGAACTAAGTCCACCTACAGGGTTTAACATGACAATCCTTATGAGCTCCTCTTGGGGACATTATCAACCTAGTATCTCTAGGACACAGTTTCCTTCTATAATCAACAACACACACTATAAGTGATATCATTTCCCAACTTATCGGGCTTATTGATTCATCGAACTAAATCTCACCCACTGATAAATTTAAGAAATAAATATCAAATATATGTACTTGTTATTATATTAGGATTAAGAGCGCACACTTCCATAATAACCTAGGTCTTTGTTTCTTTATAAAGTCAGTATAAAAGAAACGACCTCAAATGGTCCTACTCAATACACTCTAAGTGTACTAGTGTAATTATACAGTCAAGATAAACTGATACCTAATTACACTACGACCTTCTAATGGTTTGTTCCTTTCCATTTTGGTCGTGAGCTACTGTTTATAATTTATAAGGTAATGATAACATCATCTTCTGCATGTGACACCACATACTATGTTATCTACAGTATAAATTAATTGAACAACTACAACTAAATGTAGATAATTTGACCAAATGTGATTCTTTATTCATAATGAATGTTTACAAAGCTTAGGCTTTCAGTATACACTCCAACAGTTTCTTACCTTTATCTTTGTCCTTGTTTTTTAGCTTGGGGCAGTTGTCCTTGACGTGCCCTTCTTCGTCGCAGTGGTAGCAGCGGATGGTCTTTTTCTTTCTACCTTGCGGATGGTTAGTGTTTCTAGACTTACAAAGATTCTTGAATCCTCTTACCATCATTATAATTTTCTCGTCATCGAGAGAAGACTCAGAATCAGGTTTGTCTCTCGATGCTTTGAGGGCGACATTGTTCTTGGGCTCCTTCGTACCTATACATCTTGATTCATACACTTCAAATGTAGAAAAAAAATTCTTCTAATATAATTTTTTCTAAAATTTTCAAAATATAAAAGACATTTACTAGTGATGCCCATTTTGTATTTCTAGGAAATGAATTGAGGGCGTACCTTAGCGAATCTCGGTTATTTACTCCGAGATTTGAGAGCCGGTGATGATTTCCTTAATTCTTGAGTGCAGATGTGCAACACAAGGTGGTCAAAGGGAGGAGCTTAAGAAGTTGTTGACCCTAGGTTGATCATCCGATCTTCTCATTAGCTTGAGAAGATCGTAGTAGGGCCATGACAAATCACAAATTAATTTAATTAATTGATTGTGTATATGTGATGCATGATTAAGTAATTAATTAGTGCATAACGATTAGATTAGATCTAAGTCGTGCACATGATGCACCCTTTCGATTGATTAGATCTATTGAGTATATGATACGCATCATCGTTTAGATTAGATCTAAATCACGTCAACTCTAATGCCTACAATGCCGTGATATCTATCACTACCTCGATCACATGTGTTGTTGAATCTGCCAAAGCAGAGCAACACATATTATCTTGGTAGGGTACGGAGGGACAATCTTGGTCCCGCTTATCAACGCATGAGCGAATACAAACTCAATTAGATTGAGTATTCCTAGTTAACTCGGTTGGATCGAGTACAACTATAAGCATTCTTCCAATGGTTGGAAAGATAGGACATAAATCACATTTATATTAATTCTTGGGCGTATTAGCCAAAGCTAACTCAAGTTTTAATATAACTGCGGATAATGATCCTATAAACAAGAGTTGCATAGAGATGTAATTGATAAATCGTTACCTACCGATCATACTAAATCTTGGGCGTATTAGCCAAAGCTAACTCAAGGGTTAGTATGATGTGGATCTTGTCCCACATGAATTATAGAATTCAGTGGGAGCATCATTTAGTTAAAGGCCTAATTAAATGATTTAAAAGAATATAATATTTATTTTCTGCATTTTTCTGTTGTAGATAACCATGACGTCGAATACGAACTCTTTCTCCCTGCGTTTAGTCCTTGAGAAGGATAAGCTCAACGGAGCAAATTTCCTGGATTGGTACAAGAACTTAAGAATAGTTCTCACCAGGAACGTAAACTGTACGTCTGGAGCAGCCCATTCCGGAGGCTCCTCCTGCCAATGCCACGTGAGCAGATAAAGATGCTTACAAGAAGCATCAAGATGACGTATTAGATGTGTCCTGTCTAATGCTCGCGACCATGAACTCTGAGCTTTAGGCAATAGAGCACGGGTTGCTGCTGTTGCTGTAGGGACTTATTTTCTATCTCTGCCCTCTGGGCTTGTATTAGAGTTGGATGATTGTTGTTATGTGCCTGCATTAACTAAGAACATAATTTCAGTTTCTTGTTTGGACAAGAAAGGTTTCTCTTTTATTATAAAGAACAAATGTTGTTCTGTTTATTTAAAAGATATGTTCTATTGTAGTGCACCTCTGATGAACGGACTCTACATTCTAGACCTTGAAAGCCCTATCTATAACATAAATACTAAGAGGTTCAAGTCAAATGACCTGAACCAAGCCTATCTCTGGCACTGTCGCCTAGGTCATATAAATGACAAGCGCTTATCCCAGCTCCATAAGGATGGTTTGCTTGACTCATCTGCTTTTGAATCTTATGAGACGTGTGAGTCATGTCTACTAGGCAAGATGATCAAGACTCCCTTTAGTGGGCACAGTGAGAGAGTGACTGACTTGTTAGGTCTTATACATAATGATGTATGTGACCCTTTCAATGTCGTTGCTAGAGGCGGTTATAAGTACTTCATCACATTTACTGATGACTTCAGTAGATATGGTTATGTGTACTTGATGACACATAAGTCTGAATCCTTTAAAAAGTTCAAAGAATTCAAGAATGAAGTACAGAACCAGCTTGGCAAGAGTATTAAGATACTTCGATCAGATCGAGGTGGTGAATACCTTAGCCATGAGTTTCGTGACTACCTAGCTGAGTGTGGGATTCTATCCCAACTCACTCCTCCTGAAACACCATAATGGAATGGTGTATCCGAAAGGAGGAATCATACTCTATTAGATATGGTACGATCTATGATGAGTTACACAGATCTTCCGACATACCTTTGGGGCTATGCTCTAGACACGGCAGCTTTTATACTCAACCGAGTTCCATCCAAGGCCGTGATAAAGACACCATATAGGATATGGACTGGGAGAGATGCCCAGGTGTCTTTCATGAGGATTTGGGGTTGTGAGGCTTACGCTCGACGTCAAGTCTCAGACAAGTTAGGACCCAAATCTGACAAGTGTTATTTTATTGGATATCCCAAGGAAACTAAGGGATATTACTTCTACATTCCCAGTCAGTACAAGCTAGTTGTGGCAAAGACTGGGGTCTTTCTAAAAAGGGACTTTGTTTCTAGAAAGACTAGTGGGAGTACGTTCGATCTTGAAGAAGTTCAAGATGTGGACCATAACACTGAAGTCTCGATGGAAGTTGAACTGGAACCACAAAGTGTTGTGGATGATGTTGTTCCATAAAGAGTTGAGGAACAACAACCAGTTCAAGTAGACATACCTCTTCGCAGGTCTGATAGGGTACGTCGTCAGCCTGAGAGATACTCATTTCTCTTGTCTAACCATGATGACATTGTGTTCATAGAGGATGAGCCTACCACCTATCAGGAAGCTGTGATGAGACCAGATTCTGAGAAATGGCTAGAGGCCATGAGATCCGAAATGGAATCCATGTACACCAACCAAGTATGAACTTTGGTTGATCCACCTGAATGGGTAAAACCCATAGGTTGTAAGTGGGTCTTTAAGAGAAAGACTGACATGGATGGACTTATCTATAAGGGTCACTTGGTAGCTAAAGGTTTCAAACAGATTCATGGTATTGACTATGATGAAACCTTTTCTCCAGTAGCGATGTTTAAGTCCATTCGGATCATGCTTGCTATTGCAGCTTACCATGACTATGAGATATGGCAGATGGATGTCAAAACCACATTTCTGAATGGAAACTTGCTCAAGGATATGTACATGACACAACCTGAGGGTTTTGTAGATCCACAGCATACTAGCAGAGTATGCAAGCTGCATAGGTCCATTTATAGACTAAAGCAAGCTTCTCGAAGCTGGAATCTTTGATTCGATGATGCAATCAAACAGTTTGGTTTCATCAAGAATGAAGATGAGCCTTGTGTCTACAAGAAGGTTGTAGGGGATATAGTTGTCTTTCTCATATTGTATGTGGATGACATACTACTCATTGGGAAGGACATCCCTTTGCTTCAGTCTGTCAAGACCTGGCTAGGGAGTTGCTTCTCAATGAAGGACTTAGGTGAGGTATCCCGCATTCTAGGGATACATATCTATAGAGATAGATCTAAGAGATTGCTTGGCCTAAGTCAGAGTACATACATTGACAAGGTACTCCTTCGGTTTGCCATGCAGAACTCCAAGAAGGGATTTCTGCCAATGTCACATGGTGTGAGTCTTTCGAAGACTCAAGGTCCCTCTTCTAGAGAGAAAAGAGATCTCATGGATCAGATCCCTTATGCCTCAGCCATAGGATCTATCATGTACGCCATGCTATGTACTCGACCTGATGTCTCGTATACTTTGAGCATGACGAGCAGATACCAGTCAGATCCAGGTGAAAGTCACTGGATAGCGGTCAAGAATATTCTTAAGTACTTAAGAAGGACTAAAGAATATTTCTTGATATATGGAGGCAATGATGAGCTAGCTGTAAAGGGTTACAGTGATGCTAGTTTTCAGACCGACCAGGATGATTATCGATCGCAGTCAGGGTTCGTGTTTTGCTTGAATGGTGGTGCTGTGAGCTGGAAGAGTTCACAGTAGTTCTACGACGCTTCCATCTCATTTGAGAGATTATCGAGAGAGGAGATGTGAAGATTTACAGAGGCTAACATCGCAGATCCCTTGACTAAGGCTATGATACAAAGGAAGCATGATGGTCACACTAGGTCATTGGGGCTTAGAGCCTACACTGATTGGCACTAGTGCTAGTGGGAGATTGTTAGTTAGAGTCCTAGAGACAATCATTTGATGATTGTATTATGGACTTATTGTATCATATTCTTATATATAATTAAAGACATTTGTTTTGGTTATTATACTTACTTGTATTGGTGTCAAATAAACTAAGTATAATAGTGTCCTTGAGTAGAAGGTTCTCACATATATCATTCGGTTAGTTGAACCGATAGTGAGATGATATAGGGAATACTACTCTTAATCATTCCTAGTCGAGTGTTAACATTCAGGGACAATGTTAATGCAATAAGACTAGCATGTAGGTCAACTCGATGACTTGATCTCACAAGTCATGGATATAGAGATATCAAGTTGACACATGGGTATGCATTGGAGAATGTATACTGAATGACCCGCCATGAGAAAGTATCATGGATTGTTATATGAGTGTCATATACTTTCTCATGTGGCTATTAGTATGACTACTAGTCCTTGGACCTGAAGTCACCATGGTTCCCTATATAAGGAGTTATGTACTTTAGTTTCGTCAAACGTCACCCGTAATTGGGTGGACTATAAAGGCGATTACTGGGTATGTAACGAATTATGCAGAGGGATGTGAGTGATGTAGATGGGATCTATCCCTCCTATATGACGGGAGAGACATCGATATTCTTGATAGAGTGAGACCACGAAGTGCATTGCCATGCTCAAATGAGTCAATATGAGATATTGAGCTCATTTGATTTAGTGAGTCTACTTGGAGTTCAAGATTTAGATTGATTAGAGGATGACACGGTCTATGCCTCACATTGATCAATCTAGATGTCTTGGATAGAAGGACACTTGTCATATATTGTGAGGAGTCACAATTAGTAGTCACAAGGTGATGTTGGATCTCAACATTCTTGTAACTTGGGTAGTAATGATGTATTGCTAGATACCGCTCATTACTTATGCTCCTAAATGGGTTTAGGGGCATTGCCAACGTTACAAGAACCTATAGGGTCACACACTAAGGACAATTAGATGGAAATTAGGTTCATATGATGAACAAAGAGGATTAGATTCATTTGATAAATCAAATTGGATTAAGAGTAATCCTAATTGGGCTAATTGAGTTGGACTCAAGTTGATTCATATGTTCAATGAGTCTAATTTAGATTATGACTCATTGAATCAATTTAATTAAATGAATAAGATTCATATATTAAATTGACTTGAATTAAATGGTTGAATTAGATCAACCATGAGAGAGATTAAGTCAAGTTTGACTTGACTTGAGAGGAAGATGAAGAGTCAAGTTTGACTTGACTTTATGCCACCTCATTGGTGAGTTGACATTAAGTGGACCAATGATGATGCTCCACATCATCATGGTTACTTAAGTGAAGTGCCACCTCATGGGAGTTACCAAGAGATGTGACTCTTGGTATCCCATGGAGGTTACAAACCACATAAGTGGTCGGCCACTTTATTGGATGAAAAAGCAGTTTCATTTTTGCAAGTGTAACTCCCATCTTCTTCCCTGCTCCAATTCTTCTCTCCCTCTCTTCTCCATTGCCGAGACCTTCTTGGAGTGCTAGCACACTCAAAGGTTCTCCCTCCATCAAGTTGTTCATGTGGATACGCATAGAGAGTTGCCTACCTTGACAACTTGAGATCCGGCATCTCCTTGGACGAGCGGGATATGAAAAGGGCACGCATCGAAGGTATAAGCTCTTCTTCTTTGTAGATCTAGAGTAGATCTAGGTTTTTATAAACTCGTACTCGTATGCTTTCGAAAGTTTTTACTTCGCACGGATCTGTGGCTGGGGGTTTCGGGGTTTCCGCGACACGAAAAGCGGTTTTCGCGGCCTGAAAAACCCAACATAAATAACTATAAGGGAATTTTTAGAGATTTTCTGAGAATTTTTTTGGAACTCGTATGACTATTTTGAGGGGATGAGTTTATAGGCTTGGGAAAAGCTTGTTTGGAATACCCAAAAGTGGGAGTTGATTAAGGAATTAACCTAGGGTTTAATTAGAGATACCTAAGTTTATAATATTTCATTTTCTCTCATTTGCTCGTGCCCTAGCCATCTTCACCCGCGCCATCTCCCTCCCCTCTCGCCCGACGCCGCCTCTCCCTTTCACGGCGTGGAGCTCCTCCTCTTCCTCGAACCCGATTGTCTCCCCCAACCCGTTGACGCTTCGCTTCCTCTTCTTCCACGAGTACAAAACCCATCCCTCCCCCTTGCGTTGTCGTCTTCCATCCTTCTCCACCTCACACCAACAGTCATTCGATCTCCTTGTGCGCTCCCGCCGACCTTCTTCTATATTGGACTGCTGGGGCCGACTAGAAGGGGGGTTGAATAGTCTGAAAAATAATAAAACGAAACTCTTCTCGAACTTTCAACAGAATAACACTTGCATAAAGTAAATTAACTAAACAGAACAGAAAGTAGAGGCAAGTGGATTTTTACTTGGTTACAATCGGGGAGGTTGTTAATCCAAGGAAAGTGTAACACTAAATACTCCTTCAGGCGGAGAAGCTCTTACAGCAGTGAAGCGCAAAAACAAAGAAGCTAATCTAGAAATGAAGCGTACAAGTGTTGGAAATGAATTGTTTGAGTTGAATAAAAGCTTTTGGACCAAGGCTGTGTTAGAGTATATACTAAATGTCTAGCTTTTTGTATAAATATTTATAAGAATCACATTGGTCAAATGTCTACATTTATACTAAGTGTAGTTGTTCAAATAATTTATATTGTAGATAACATGGTATGTGGTGCCATACACAGAAGATCATGTTATCAGTTCCTTATAAATTATAAACAGTTGCTCACAACCAAGATGGAATGGGATAAATCATAGGAGTGGTTGTAGTGTAATTAGGTATTAGTTTATCTTGACTAATAAATTACACTAGTACACTATGAGTGTATTGAGCAGGACCATTTTAGGTAGTTTCTTTTTATACTAACTATATAAAAGAACAATACCTCTGTTATTATGGAAGTGTGTACTCTTAATCATGATATAATAACAAGCACATATACTTAATATTTATTTCTTTAATTTATCAAAGGGTGCGATTTAGCTCGTTAAATCAATAGGTCCGATAAGTTGGGAAATGATATTATTTATATGGTGTGTTGTTGATTATAGAATGAAACTGTGTCCTAGTAATCTATGTTGATGATGTCCCCTTGAGGAGCTCATAAGGATTGTCATGTAAATCATGCAGGTGGATTTAGTCTGGCATGACAATAAAGTTAAGTGATACTACTCTTGGAGCTAGATATTAATTAAGTGAGTTGTCAGTAACTCATTTAATTAGTGGACATTCTATATCTTAAACACAGGGAGACTAACACACTCATGATAAGGAGCCCATATAGTAATATGGGATTGGTGCGGTAGTTCAATAATAACTCTTTAGTGGTATGAGTTATTATTGATGAACTCGAGTTGGGTGTTCGGGGCGAACACGGGAAGCTCAAGTTCATCGGGAGACCAAAATCAATTCCTCCTCTCGGTCCCTGTCGTAGCCTCTTATTTGTAAAGTCTTATACCCACCTATACCCAACTTCTTACCCACCTTAAGGTGGCCGACCAAGCTTAGCTTGGAGCCCAAGCTAGGGCCGGCCAAACCAAGGCATGATGGGTCAAGTTATGGTCGACCCTAGCTTGAACCCAAGCTTAGGTGGCCGAACAAAATAAAATAAAAGGGGAGTTTAAATTTAAATCTTTCATAATGTGGAAGACATGATTTTAAAATAGAGTTTTAAAATTAAATCTTTCCTTTTATAGCTTTCTACAAAGGATTAAGGAAAATATTTGATATCTTTCCTTATTTGTAGTTAAAAGGAAGATTTTAATTTTTATAAAACTTTACTTTTTGTAATATCTCCATGGTTTTAAAAGAGAGTTTTAAAAATTATAAATCTATCCTTTTTAATTTATATAAAGGATTAAGAGAAGGATTTGATATCTTTCCTTATTTGTAGTTAAAAGGAAGATTTTAATTTTGGAGAAAATCTTTTTGTAATCATCCACATGTTTTAATAGAGAGATTTTAATTTATAAAAGTTTCCTTTTATAACCAACCATGAAGGAAATTTTTAAAAGAGAAATTTTTTATTTTAAAATTTCTGGAAACAAATTAGGAAATTGTAATTTTTGTGTTTAAAACTTTCCTTATTTGGAAGATTTGATATGGTCGGCCATTGAAAGAATTATAAGGAAGGTTTTATTAAATTTTCCTTCTTAGACATTGGCAAGGAAAATAAGGAAATTTTAATTATATTTTAAAACTTTCCTTATTTTCCAAGACCAAGGAATATAAAAAAGACGGTAGAGGTGCCTCACCTAACAACAACACATCTATTATTCCTCTCCTCTATTCCTTGGTGGTGGCCAGCCCTCATCTTCTTCCTCTTCTCTTTTTCTTCTTCTTTGGTGGCCGGCGGCATCAACTCTCAAGGAGATATTGGTGGCCAGATTTAGCTTGGAGAATATGTCACGCCCCGGAGGAGTCCCTGTCCGAAGAAATTTCGGCAGCATCTCCCCTGTACGACGGACAATATGAAACTTTACTACATCACCATATACCTCAGCCACATGCGACTGGAATAAATAACATTAATAAACAAACCACAACATATAGACATCCACGCAGTTTAATAAGCAATGATAATAAGACTCAAAATCCACCCTACTCAACTACACCCATAAAACATAAATCTGATATCCTACTCCACTACACTCATAAAACACAAATCCGACGATCAAATCAACTTACCTCTTCTGCTGTCTAGGTAGGCATATAGTAAAACAAATCCAATTAAAAATCCACCGACAAGTACAATCCATGCAAGCTCCAAGTATTAAAACAAAACAAGTCCAAACATAGTCTAGTACATAAAGCCAAAAGATAAATAAACATCCTCGTGGGCTGCAGGGGACTAGCAACTGGAACTCTATCCTGACAGCATCAACCTGAAATAGCAACGGAGGAGGGTGTGAGTCCAACACTCAGCAAGTACAACTGATATACATAGTAAGGAAATAGCATCTAACACTAATCATGCGTACAGTCTCCTAACATAATAAGGATAAATGCAAACTGAGATAAGCAGGAGCATAACTGTATTAACCAGGACTAGGTATAAATATCACAGAGTCGTCAGACCAAGAAGTATCAATATCCTGTATGCATGTCAAGCATATGCATCAATCCAAATGCAGCAAACACAAACACAACCAATAAATGCATCATGCATATGATGCCCATGACATGTCCTGGTCACCCCTACTCTCCAGTCAGCCATCTCACACATGATAGTGAGACCGAGTGGGTAGGGCTGTGACAACCGTGCACTCTGTCATCACTACTCCTGATGAGTGGTCGAGTGAATGGGATGCTATCGAAGTACACCTATCCTCCTACCCCAAATCATAAATGGGGGAGCTCAATGCTCTCATCTCCCGGTACACGATGACGGGGAGGGATCTCTGTCCTACTACAACGTTGTGTCACACTAATCCATGAGTGGACCAACGGAGCCCTTGACAGAGCAACTGCTGCAACACACCCTGCCTGAGTATACCACTAACCCACGAGTGGTCGTATGTGCAGATACATGTAACTGGCGATGTGCTCAACAATAATGGAGCCGACAATCGCACAGCATGTAATCATGCGAATGGTGCATGACACTAAGCATGACAATATACTGAACCAATCAACATACATATATGATGTGTACCATAGTCAATAAAACATATCAAGGGTACACAGATCAGATAAGGTATCACACCTAGGTCCTGAACATGGTGAAGTATGGTTATATCACTACCCCTATAAGCACGTATAACCAGGTAAGTAATAACATGAGATGCAAAACAAGCAATCAACCAAGCATGTAACAGGTATCGGGTAGTGAATAACCGAAGCAAATAAGAAACATAATTATTGCTATTTGTTAAATTCACTACTATGCATATCAAAGACATAAAGTCAAAAGTATCCGCCTCCAATGAAAAATGTCCAAACCGGTCCAAATTCGACGTCGAGATACTCGTCTCGCGTCAAAGTCCTATGTCACAAATAGAAATATATTTTTATTTAGCTACAACTCTTCCAAATAGCTAAATAAAATCTCTAATCCTAAATTAGGGCAAAACCCTAATCATATGACCATCATTCTTCCCACAAGAATTAATCTACACATGATCATCTATCTAAAATAATTGAATCAAAATCATGACCTATAGCATATATCAAATGCTCTACACCTTACCTTACTTCTCAGCTGCTCCTGTTACACCATAGGCAAGGAAAGTTACTGCTGGACGAAGTAACTGTTGCTGGAAACCCTCCACACTGCCCGGATCACATGAAAATTTGAGGCTCAACCAAAACATCAATACACCACTACAATTTAACTTCAACCTAGCTTCCCTTACCTCAAACCACAACCAATAACCTCCCTGCTGGACAAAGAAACCCTAATCAGCAAACTTCCCTATCCAAAACTAAGCACCCAAATCCGAAAGCATTACCTCTTCTGTGGCAGCAAGCAGCACAGAGGCTAGGTGGCTGCGATGGCGAGAACTAGGGCACTACTAGGCCCATCGGTTGCGCGACAGCACTTGGTAATTAGTGGAGTTAGAGGCGCCTGAGGGTCGGACCTGGTGGCCGACGAAAGTGGGTTGGCGTCGGCGCACAGCTCCAAAGAGGGAAAGGGCCGCGGCACTGCGGTGGTCGGCGCTGGGGACTATGGGGAGGCTAGGCTCGGCGCTGCTCGGCGTCGGGAGAAGGAGAGGGGCCGGGAGGCAGAGGAGGGAAGGTCGGCGTTGCTCAGCGTTGGCGGAGATGCTAGGGCACAGAGGCGATCGGCGTTGGGTCGGCACTGCTTCGTGCGGTGTCGACTGTGGCGGTCGGCTCATGTTTTCTAAAAAGTAACCTATCATATCTTAGTCCAACACTAAAATTGAATATAAAGCTAGAATGTTTGAGGTCATTTGACTTTAAATTTTCTCTCTGAATAACATTTGGATACCATTAATATATTTAAAATTTTGTGTGACAATATTAGCATTACATATCTTGTTACAAATATGATATCTGGAAATTAATTTTTATTTTTATTTTAAAAAAAAACATGTAGTGAATTGACAACAACTTATTTTCTATATCTCCATGTATGATAAGATTTCAGATACCTTCACCACACCATTAATAAGACAATGATTTCTTATTAGCATCCAAACTCAACATATTCATCACCTCTATAATGTCATTAAGTATCTAAGAGGATGACATCTTTGTTACAATAGATAATGGATCACTTCCCAACGGTCTCATGATTTACCTCCATATAATTTGGGGACGGATTGTGAAGGAAACTTGAGATGAGTGTAATTACCTTAATTTTGCTACAAAAGCAAGGGGTAATGATAGCAAAAGTAGTAGTAATGAGTCTCTTCGGAGCCATCCAATAAAATTGGATACAGAAAAGTAGTAGTTATGATAAAATTTACATATCTATAAAAATTACAATTGTCAACAAGAGCTTAACATACAATTCATATTAGGTATGCAATTATCATAATTCTTATTGTCACCATAATTCTAAGATTGCATGCCATAATTAATATCATCATAATTTATTACATTGTATACAACTCGTAAAAAACTTGTATATATGGGCTTATTTGGCTTCAACAATAACAAGAACAAATTATTTCACTCTTTCTTCCCCTTTTATTTCTACGATAATAACTTAGGCACACAACAATATAAGATATCAGATAGTACATGATTGTAACGCTACTGTCATCAAACAGGAATAGGATGAACAAGTAGAGAAAAGATGATTTCCTTCATCGAAGTGTCAGGTTCTGTGAATCCATCGCCATGCTTGTATATAACTTCTGTACTTCGCGTAAAGTGGAGTAATACTTCGGTTACTTCTCTAGACAATCCAGTTGCAATAAGGAGCTCCTCGTTCATAGTCTTCCATGCATCTTCAACAAAGCCTAGGAGCTTCTCACATGCAACATCTTCTGATGTTCCATGTTCCTTCATATAGCAATCTATTGTTGAGGCAACATGTATCCTCTTTTGTTCTCGCTTCAACCCAAAAAAAGAAAAAGGTGTCTATCAAGCATATATAAATTTGCATATGTTCTCGGGTTCCTATTGGGATTATAAATTCCCATACACAAAAAAAAAAAAAAACTTAAGTTATGGTTTCTATATATATACCTCCTTTGAAGCTATGTCATTAGTGATACGGGCAATTGTTCCACAAGCTTCTGCGATCTTTGATGAGCCTTCGAACCATTCAAATGCTTCCTTTGTGGCCACTGCCTCCTCCATGCCACTCAAAAGTACGCAGGAAAACAAGATAAATCCAACACTTATGATTGAAACACGCATGTGCTCTTCTAACTTGGGCACATACTTGTCATCCCTCCATTGGCATTCCTTGAAGTAAGTTTGAGCTTGAAATTTCCACTACACATAGTTAATTAACAGAGAATAACTAAGACCTGGTTATATATATATATATATATATAGTGGGAAAAAAATGTAGCCAGGACGCATAGACATACATGTTCCTTGAGGTACAATATTCGAAACGTCTCCTCCGGTGCAAGTTCATTTTCAAATTCCTGAAAAGTGCTCAACATTTTGAGAAAGAAATCCCTTAAGTATTCTGGTAGTTGATCTACTGCATTAGGGCTCCACCTGCATGAATAAAAAATTGGTTACTAATCTTAAAAAAAAACGTGATTTAATTTTATTGTAGTTACAGATGTCAATCATGCCTTTGGATTGCGTCTGTCAGTAGTCGACTCTCTTCTAGTGTGCTGTAGCTATCATAGAAGTCATCCAAGACAGTAATGAACATAAGTAGCTTAGTCGCAAAGAGTCGAGCACGAGAACAACTGGGTTCATGACGTATCACCATCAACCAACAATAAGATTCCACCACTCGGTCTCGAACAAAATTTAGATGCATAATGTCTAAATTCAAATTCTTCCACCACCTGCATGTATATCAGTGTCATATATAAGTAAGGTGCCTTATATAAAATTGTTTAAATACTCACACGTACATCAAAATATGTGACTCATTTTACCCAAAAACTTACGTGCATATTTTCTTGAGCTCCTCCTGGTGGAGATGTTGTAATATGTTGAAGTCCAACTTTGCAAGCTCAAGTATTGTTTCATTTAGTGTTGGTTCATCTTGGTAAATAGAGATGTAGCTTCTTGTGAAAATTCGTTTCATGCTTCGTTGAATAGGTGTCTTGAGAGTGAGAGACACTAGCTTTGCAAATGTTGGATTTAGATCTTTTAACAAAGATGTAAGATTATCTTTAGTAAAAGACATGGCTTCATGGAGTATAGTCTCTTTTTTAGTTCCAAGGTAAGCCGCATTATATAAGCTCAGGAGACCCTTAGCATCATCTTTTAGTTCTTCCATAAATTTTCCCTCATCCATGTACTTTTTAAATACATCTGCATTATATATTATGCACTAAATATATAAATAATCATGTAAAATACCAAAAAAAAAACAAAGGGTGAATAACCATAAGAAAATTTACTGGAATATTTAAAAATTTTATGAAAATTTTTCAGATCTCGTATGATAAATATAAGGGGATCAAATATTGGTCTCCGGAAAAGCCTGTTTAGACTAGCCCATTTAAACGAGAAAAAATTTGATTTTTTTTCTTTTTTATTTTCTTTTTCTTTTCTCCCCCGCCAAACCCATGCCCTAAACGCCGAGCCTCTTCTCCTCTCACGCCCTAACCGCTCCTTCTCCCAAACCGGCGCCGCCCTCCCTCACGTCACTTCCTCTTCTTCTCCACGAGTACAAAAGCTTCGAACCTGAGCCTTCCCCTTGCGTCGATTCTTTTTCCCCTTCTTTCCCTCTGCCCTAGCCGTCTCCACCATCGTCGTCTCCCTCTCGCCAGATACTAGCCACTGTCACCGCCCACTCCGGACGATCACCTGGGCGTCGTCACCACTTCGTGTGAGACTCACCAACAATGTAGTGGCCGTCATAGGAAGTGGTGAGGGTTGGCCTGAGCAAGGAGCCCGAGTCCTCTTCATTGTGTCTCCATTGCACTCGCCGATTGCAAGCCACCCGAGCAACCTTCTCTTTAGATTGTTGAGTTCCGTTCGGCAGTTGCCCCCTCTGATCCGCTCATCTCCTCGCACCAAGCAACATTGAGTCGTGCCCTAGATCTCGCCACTGCACCTCTGCAATGGGTGATCTTCAACCAAGGGCAGAGAGTCGTGCCTTAGTCGTCTTCCGCTCGCCATTGGCTACTGCCACCACTGATCGGCCGGCACCACCCAGAACCCCTCGACACCTCTTGGCGCAACCGACGCCTCGCCTCTCTTCACTGCGCCGATTCTGCCAGAGAGGGAAACTGCTAGTTGGGTAAGTCTGTTTACTTTTGGGTTCAAGATTCGCAGAGGTTCGCGTTTTGATATCATTATGGGAATGGTATAACTGTGAAGAATGCCTGGCAGTGGTTCCTAGGTAGTGACGGCAACAAAACTGTGATAGCAGTAACTCCGATCACAATTTCTAGCAGCTACCCTTCTCCAGCAGTCACTTGGCTGTGAATTTGAGGTAAGAGAATTAAGTTTAGGTTGATAATGCTAGTTGCAAATCCTAATTGGAAGGTGAAATAGTTAGAATTTGTTTAATTCAAGAATTTTAAATATAAAGGAAGGATAAGATTATTAAATAGGTTTAGAGATTTTTATTTAGCTATATAGCTAAATACATTATGTTTGATATCATAGGAGTTTGATTCGAGACGGTGTCTCGACGAGGGATCTATTTTGGATACGATCCTCTTATTGGAGGCGGGTACCTTGACTTATCTATTTTGATATGTCATGTTGATATGCTTAGTAATATTTAACAAATAGTAATATTTATGTTCATTTTTGCATTGGTATGTCATTATCTATTACCTGAGCATGCTGTATTTATTTCTTGTTGTTGCATTCGTGTTCCTTTGATTATATATGACCTTAAGGTAATGACATACCATGTCTTATTATGTTCAGGACATTAATTTCTTTTACCATACCTGACCTATGTACCTAGATCATATTATTTGATCCATATATCTTTGGTACACATTATGGTAGAGATGGATAGGATCAGGATATTTCCATGCTTAGTGTCATACATCATCTCGCATGATTGCATGCTATGCGATTGTTGGCTCCATTATTATTGAGCACATCGCCAGTTACATGGATCTGCACACACAACTACTCATGGGTTAGTAGTTTTTATCAGGCAGGGTGTGTTGCAGTAGGTTGCTCTATCAAGGGCTCCGTTGGTATACTCATGGGTAGTGTGATGCAGCGTGATAGCAAGATAGGGATCCCTCCTCTAGATTGGCTCAGGGAGATGAGAGCATTGAGCTCCCCCACTTATGATTTGGGATAAGGAGGATAGGTGTACTCCGACAGCATCCCGTCCACTCGACCACTCATCAGGAGCAGTGATGGCAGAGTGCACGATTGTCACAACCCTACCCACTCGGTCTCACCATCGTGTGTGAGACGGCTGACTGCAGTAGGAGTGACCAGGACATGTCATTGACATCATACGTATTGATGCTTTTATTGCTTGTGTTTGCTGCACTTTATATGCTACATATTCGGTGGATGCATATGTTTGACATTCATACAGGATTTATGATACTCTCAGTCTGACGACCTTGTTATCCCTTTACCCAGGTCCTGGTTAGTACAGATACTCTTGCTCATAGTTTTGCATTTTTCATATGATATATATCCAGGAAGCTGTACACATATTTATTATTAGTTGTTATTTTTTACTATGCATGTCA
This sequence comes from Zingiber officinale, assembly GCF_018446385.1. Classification (NCBI taxonomy): domain Eukaryota; kingdom Viridiplantae; phylum Streptophyta; class Magnoliopsida; order Zingiberales; family Zingiberaceae; genus Zingiber; species Zingiber officinale. Next base: position 16,139,897 of record NC_055992.1, read on the forward strand.
GTAGTTACCCGCTGAGGAGTTGACTCACCCCGTTGATATTACTATTTCAGGTTGAGGCTATCCGGAGGATTTTCAGTCGCTAATCCCCCTGCATATCGCAAGGATGTTTGTTTAGTCTTTTGGTTTTTCTTATTATACTATCTAGACTATGTTTTAGACTTGTATCTTTTTGGCACTTGGATCTTGTATGATCCTTTATTTGTTGATAGAGTTTTATTTGGATATGTTCTGCTACATGTCTGCCTGGGAAGAGGTGAGTTGATTTTATTTGCGTCATTGTGATTTGAGTTTTATGGGTGTAGTTGAGTAGGAATATGATTTGAGTTTTATGAGTATAATGGAGTAGGATATTTGGGATGATTTTCTTTATCGTTGTTTTAGTTGATTGTGATACTAAACTGCGTGGTATGTTATTATACATATGTTCCAGCCGTGTTGGCTGAGGTATCTGGATTGATGTAGTCAAGTTTCATATTGTCACCCGTACAGGGAAGATGCTGCCGAAATTTCTTCTGGCAGGGATTCCCCCGGGGCGTGACAATTTATTTGGTATCAGAGCCAAGTTTCTGATGCTTGGTATTCGGATTTTGGTTTTGCGTGTTAATCTGATACCAATTTATTTGGTATCAGAGCGGGTTACGATACCTACTTTTCGTGTTCTGGATTTGAGAGTTAACCCAAGTTTGCTAGTTAACTTAGGTATTTATTTTTCAGATTTGTACGGGTTTCCGTCGAATTTCTCGTACGGGATTCCGAGGTTATATGTGGGGACTAGACAGCAATGGAACATCTCCTGATGACAAATAGGTAAAAAGGTAATTTTATAATTTTTGTTACTTGTGGTAATATCTGAGTTATAACTTAACATATATGAGGAGATCTACATGGACAGTATCTGCAAGACGTAGTGTTGGACGACCATGTAAGAGGACTTTGGAATCTCGGGCAACGGACTCGCTAGAGATCCCTACTGGGCTTGAGCCTGTCGATTAGGGACAGACTCAAGATACTACGGGTGTGTCGGGCTCTCAGACTCCGGTGGCTTCGTTAAAGGTACCCACCCATACCGTACACACTGTACCACCCGTCGCAAACCCGATACCTCCACCAGCAGAGGCTGCGGCATACCCGACACCACCGCAACCTGGACCTACCGTGTACCCAGCACCAGCGGCACCCACGCCCCTAGTTCCTATAGTGTACCTAGCACCCTCACTAGCAGTACCGATTACGCCATTTTCGGTACCACCACCTACCGTACCTCCAGCTATGGCCACTCATATCGATCCTGCAATACCACCAGTGGTATATGCCCCAGTTTATGCAACAGCATCGAGAGTACCTCCCCAGGTATATCCAGCGGTACCACCTGTAGCACTAGCTCCAGTGATTTTGCCAGTTCCCGCGACGATCCCTACCTACCTCACTATATTATCGTGGCACGAGTCCGGATTCTAACATAGTAGAGTTGATGAAGAGTCGATTCACATTATTCCGTGGAGGGATTGATTCGAGTGTGACTCAGTCCTGGATTGAAACTATGGAGCGGACCTTCTTCTACATTGCTTGCTCTGAGTGGGAGAAAGCGGAGCAAGCTGCTTTCCATCTATGGGATGAGGCCGACACCTGGTGGGATATGCAACGTTCCATTATAAACGAGCAGAATATTACCTGGGCGAGTTTCAGAGAGGCTTTTGAGAGCCGGTATTGTCCACGAGCATATCAGATGACTCGCCGGTAGGATTTTCTGAGTCTGCGTCAAAACAATCGCTCAGTGACAGAGTACAATGCAGAGTTTAATCGGTTGGCCAGGTTTTGTCCAGAATTAGGTGCTGAGGACAAGTCCCGTATGCTTCAGTTTATCTAGGGACTGGATGAGCATCTGCAAGTAAAGCTTGCTAGTTTTGGAAATTCTTCCTATTTAGAGACATTGGAGAGAGCCCTGATGATAGAGTCAGCTTACCAGAGAGTATACCCGGACAAGAAAAAGAAAAATACGGATTGGACATCTGGATAGATCCAGCAGCCACAGGCTACACAGCAGCAGAGTGATCGCAATCGAACAGGTCAAGGAACTTCTGCGGCATCTGGTCAGCCTCAGAAATCGAGGTGATTTTCATTAGGATGTTTCCGGCCTCCTCAGCAAACTCGGAAATAACCTGTCGGTGACATCCATTGCGCCCGGTGTGGGTCCAGAGAGCACACCACATCAGCCTGCACCTTAGGACAGTCAGTTTGCTATTATTGCAAACTGCCTGGGCAGATGAGCCGAGATTATTCGCTGAAGGCTCAGCATATTGCTTCCGGAGTTTCTGGTCATGGAGTTTAGCTCAGTCAGCTAGGGACTCAGCGAGGAGGACATAGAGCTCAAACTTCGCATCGCCAGCAGAGGATAGCTCCCCCTGCAGCTGCTGCTTGTGGCATGCATGGACAGGAGCACCCAATGCCCTCATAGTACCATAGAGTTCTGTTGTGGGATCTCTATATCAGTTGTAGCCTCAGCCCCTAGTCTAGTATTGGCAGCCCCAGCCTCTGGTTCAGTACTAGACGTAGTCACAGCCACCAGTACAGTATCAGTCACAGTCCTCACTTATACCTCTGGCCTCGTATCCAGCACCGCCTCAGTGAGCGGCTCTTGGCCAGATGCAACCGCAGCTGGCAGCGCTACCACCTCCACCTCCGCCAGAGACTGGACGGATTCATGCGGTCACCATAGAGGATGCGTAATGGGTCGACAGATTCGTTTTCCATGGTACAATTTTCATTTATGTCTTATCTGCTGATATGCTGATAGATACTGGTAGTTCGCATTCTTTTATATCCAGTACATTTATGAGGGAGATTGGTAGATTACCCACTATTAGACCGTAGTAACTGACCATCTCTCTACCATCCGGTGATACTTTGGACGTCACCCAGGAGGTCAGAGGTTGCCCGTTAGACTTTGGCGACAAGATACTTACGGTAGATCTTTTAGTACTGGAAATGGTCGAGTTTGATATTATTCTTGGCATGGATTGGCTGTCAGCATATCATGCCATTGTTGATTGCCAGACGAGGGTGGTCACATGCCAGCCTCCGAACCAACCCTCATGGGATTTCACTTGCATTAGAGACGACGACATATCGACTATTTCAGAGATTCAGGCTCAAAAGCTGATGTCACATGGTTGTCAGGGTTTTCTGTTATCTTTGATTAATACTGAAGATGGCAGTAGTTCTCAACTCTCCGATGTTCCAGTAGTCCGAGAGTATCCGGATGTATTTCCAGAGGAGCTACCAGGTTTGCCTCCCAGAAGGCAAGTGGAGTTTGCTATTGAGTTGATTCCGGGAACCACACCGATATCGAAAGCTCCTTACCATATGACACCAAAAGAGTTGAACGAACTGAAGGTTCAACTCCAGGAACTTTTAGACCGGGGATTTATATGCCCTAGTGCTTCTCCGTGGGGTTCTCTGGTATTATTTGTCAAGAAAAAAGATAGTACTCTGAGGTTGTGCATAGATTATAGACAGCTGAATGCAGTGACCATCAGAAATAAGTACCTCTTACCTCAGATCGAGGATTTATTTGATCAGTTCGGAGGTACATCAGTGTATTCTAAGATTGATCTGCAGTCTGGATATCATCAGTTGAGAGTCAAAGAATCTGATATTCAAAAGAGAGCATTCCATACCAGATACGACCATTATGAGTTCTTGGTAATGTCATTTGGGCTTACCAATGCTCCAGCAGTATCTATGGATTTGATGAACCGTGTCTTCCTGGAGTATCTTGATCAATTTGTTATCATTTTCATCGATGACATATTGGTTTACTCGCGTTCTGAGGAAGAACATGCGCAGCATCTTCATACAGTCTTGGGAACTCTTCGACGACATCAGCTATATGCGAAGTTCAGCAAGTGTACCTTCTGGCTATCTTCAGTCGATTTTCTGGGTCACGTGATCTCTAGCTAAGGTATTTCAGTAGACTCTCAGAAGATAGAGGCTGTCACCAGCTGGGAGCAGCCGAAATCAGTACAGGAGATCCGGAGTTTCTTGGGACTGGCAGGATATTATAGACATTTTGTTGAGGGTTTCTCCCACATAGCTATACCACTTGTTGGTGCAATCATGCCCTGAAAGTTTTAATGCGTTGATAATTATTTAAGTTTAGGTTAATACGTTGGATCTAACATACAGTGTGAGTTTGCAGGAGAAGTTCTTGCAGGTCGGAAGACCAGATGCAAGGCAAGAGAAGTCCAAGAAGGTCGAGCACCGGATTCTTGGCAAAAGAATCCTTGCAGGTCAGAAGACAGGATGCAAGGTGAGAGAAGTCCAAGAAGGTCGAGGACCGGATTCTTGGCAAGAGAAGTTCCTACAGGTCATAAAGCTGGATGCACGATCCCTCACATATCAGAAATCGATTAGAAAATTGATTTAGACACGGCTGTAAGGCAGAATGCCTCTGGATCGATCAGTCGATCGATTGGAAGGAAGCCAATCGATCGGTCGATCGATTGGGAAGGCTCTGCGCGAAGCACAGAGTGCTTCTGGATCGATCAGCCGATCGATTGGGGAAATCCAATCGATCGAACGATTGATCCAGGAAGCTTCTGTGCGAAGCACAGAATGCTTCTGGAGCGATCAGCCGATCGATTGGGGCAATCCAATCAATCGAGCGATCGATCCAGGAAGCTTCTGTGCGAAGCACAGAATGCTTCTGGATCGATCAGCCGATCGATTGGGGCAATCCAATCGATCGAGCGATTGATCCAGGAAGCCTCTATGCGTAGCACAGATTTCCCTTGGATCGATCAACCGATCGATTGAGGTTACTCAATCGATCGGGCGATCGATCCACAAAGCTGCGATCTCACGAGCAGTGGTCTGAATTGATTCAAGAATTGCACCGATCGATTCAAACTCAAGTGAAGCAATCTAAGCCGTTGATCGTGATGTGATGGTTTCCAACGGATACTTATGAATCGATCCAAATATGACTCCGATCGATTCACGGCGACGACTACTTGAGAAACGACTAGTTTTCTCAATGTTTAAAGGAATGAAAGAAAAAGAAAAGAGATAAGAAAACAAAGAAATACTGTTCCATTGCTCTCCAAGGTCTCAACTCTCTCAAGTGCTCAAGATCTTCAAAAGGTACTCAAGTTCAGAATCTCCCTCTCGCTACTTTCTCAAATCTCACGCAGCGAAGAAGAAGCCTTTCTAAAGTCTGTAATATTTCTTTTCTTCTTCATTGTGGTGAGTGTGATTCTTTACTTTAGAGAGGGAGGGTTGTAACTGTGTAAGATTTCTCCACTTTCGGTGTGATTCTGAGAAGGAGGGTTTTTGATAGTGGAAGAGTGTGAGTGGTGTGGATCCTTGGACTAGTCACCTCCTTGGAGAGGTGGATACCAAGTAAATATCCGAGTTAGCATTGCCTGTGAGTTTCCGCTGCACAAAATCAAGTTGATCAAGAAAACGAAGTGAGTCATTCACCCCCCCCCCCTCCCCTCTAGCTCAACCGATCCTAACAAGTGGTATTAGAGCATTGGTTTGCTTTTGAGGATTCATCACCAAGAAAGCACAAGTTAAAGAGCTACAAGACGTCTTTGAAGGAGGGACATTGTACTTCACGACCACCATTCTATGAAGGCAGTAATTTCGCGTATTGGAAGAGCCACATGGAGCACTATCTTATGACCGAGATTGACATGTGGTTCTCAATCATGGAGGGATTCACGGCGCCAACCGAAAATGGAAGAATGCTTGAATCATCAAGGTGGACTGTTGAACAAAAAATGAAGGCTCAAGCAAATGCAAAGGCGATTGTGACTCTTCAATGTGGATTAAGCTCAGAACAACTCAACAAGGTCGGACCTTTCAAGAGTGCCAAGGATTTATGGGACAAGCTCATTGAGCTAAATGAAGGCACCAAGGATTCAAGAATTGCAAAGAGAGATCTCTTGATAAACCAATTCCAAAATTTCACAATGAAGGAGGGAGAAACGGTAAGTTCACTACATGGGAGGTTCAAGGAACTCCTAAACGGTCTTCATTCAGTTGGAGAGAGTGTAGAGAACCGAGACCTCATAAGGTATGCTTTAAAATCCTTCCCAAGAAACTCATTATGGTCATCCATGGTGGATGCCTATAAGGTATCAAGGGATTTGTCAATAGTAAAGTTGGATGAATTATTTTGTGAACTTGAATTACATGAGCAAGCTAACATAAGCCACAAAGAGAAAGGTATAGCTTTGGTTGCAGGTGAAAAGAGCAAAAAGAAGCACAAGGAAAAGAAAAAGGAGAAGAAGGAGTCATCTTCGGAATCTGAACAAAATAGTGATAGTGATAGTGATGAAGAGCTATCATCTAGTGAAATGGCAAACTTTGTTCGAAGAATGATGAGACATTCAAGGAAGTTTGACAAAAAGGATGTCAAGAAGATTTTCAATGATGAAAAGAGAAAAGGTAAATCTCTTATGGATTCTAAGTCTAAGACTGATGTTATTTGCTATGAATGCAAGAAAAAGGGGCACTACAAAACGGAGTGTCCAAAGTTGAAGAAGCAAGAGGAAAAGATCAAGAAAAAGAAGAAGGCTTTGAAAGCCACATGGGATGACTCATCGTCAAGCTCATCGGAAGAAGATGAAAGGAAGAGCTCAAAGCACATGACTCTCATGGCCTTAAGCCATGTTGAAGATAGTGAAGATGAAGATAGTCATGGAGAGGATGTGGAGTCTTCAAGTGAGTCATCATCTAGTGATGACGAGGTAATTTCTCCCAAGCTTGATAAGATGTATGCCACCATTGCATGCTTAACCAATGCACTAGCTAAATCAAAAGGGAAGGTAAAGAAATTGCAAAATGACTTGAAATCACTTAAAAAAGAAATTGTGTCATGTGAAACTTGCATGCTTCATGAAAATGACAAAAATGATTTTGATGATCTTAAAAAGGAAAATGTATCGTTGAAATTACAAGTTGATGACCTTAGATGTGCTCTAGAAAAATTTACTTCAAGCTCAAAGTATTTAGACATGATTCTAGGAGCTCAAAGGGGTGTGTACAACAAAGCGGGACTAGGTTTTAAATCACAAGATAAGGAAGTTAAATTCATGTCTCTAATTAGTAGAAATCATGCTTCAAGAGTTAAGTTTGTTCAAGCTTGGGTACCCAAGCAATTTGTTATTGATGCTACCAGACCCAAGGTTTGGGTACCAAAACATTTGGTTTATCATGTTTAAACAGGCATGCGCCGAGGGGAAGCATCCAACAACATGGTTCGTAGATAGTGGATGTTCTAAGCATATGACGGGGGACTCATCAAAATTTTCATCATTTAGACACAAAAGTAAAGGTACCATTTCTTTTGGTAATAGTGGTGAATTAAAAGTTGTAGGAATAGGAGAGATTAGAATTTCCGAAAAATTTGTTATAAAAAATGTGCTATTAGTAAAAGGTATGGTCTTTAATCTTTTAAGTGTTAGTCAACTATGTGATTCGGGTTATGGAGTTGAGTTCAACTCATCTCAATGCCTAATCAAGCATAGTGAACTAAACACCAATATTTTCATAGGCCATAGAAGAGAGAATATTTATCAAGTTGAACTATTTGGTGCTACTAATGTGTTTGCTAAGTGTCTCATGTCCAAAGAAGAGGAGACGTGGCTTTGGCACCGGAGACTCGCTCACACCAGCATGAAGAATATCAAAAACCTTTCAAAGATGGAGTTGGTGCAAGGATTGCCAAAGTTGAAGTTTCAAAAAGATAAAATATGTGATGCATGTCAAATAGGTAAGCAAACCAAAGCTACTCATAAAGGTAAAAATGTTGTAAGTACCTCAAATGTTTTGGAGCTCATTCACATGGATTTATTTGATAGCAGTAAATATATTTCTTTAAATGGTAGTTGATATTGTTTTGTTATTGTGGATGATTACACTAGATATACATGGGTGTTTTTCTTGAAACATAAGGATCAAACTCTAGATACCTTGATTGCTTTTTGTAATAGAGTAGAAAATGAAAAGGCTCATAAGATAAACAAGATAAGAAGTGATCATGGAGGTGAGTTTGAAAATAATAGATTCACAACTTTTTGTATAGAAAAAGGATATAAACATGAATTTTCCACCCCTAGGACTCCTCAACAAAACGGAGTTGTTGAGAGGAAAAATAGGGTTTTGCAAGAGGCCTCTCAGAGCATGTTAAATGAATATTCACTTCATAGCTTCCTATGGGCCGAAGCAATTAATATGGCATGTTATGTGCAAAATCGAACATTAATACATAGGTTTCTAGGAAAAACACCTCATGAGTTGTGGTTTGGTAAACCACCTACGATTAAGCATATTAGAGTGTTTGGGTGTAAGGTCTATATTCTAAACACCAAAGATCACTTGGGAAAGTTTTCCGCTAAGGCGGATGAGGGGATCCTTGTAGGTTACTCAAGTCATAGCAAGACGTACCGAATTTACAACAAAAGATCAAAATTAGTTGAAGAATCACTAAATGTTGTCTTTGAAGAAAATCCTTCTTTGAACTCTATAAGAACAAACGATGAAGAAATATGTTTTGAGTTAGAGAAGTTAACATTGGATGGAGTAGATCATCAAGGTCAAGAAAGTGATGGTGAGAAGAATGAATCTTTGCCACTTGAACCTGAAATTATAATAAATCAAGAATCAAGACTTACTAGGATTCATGTAAATCATCCCTTAGATCAAGTAGTAGGAGACATCACTCAAGGAGTGAGAACTCGATCCTACTTTAGAAATGAAGGAAGCCAAGTCGCCTTGATATCTCAAATAGAACCAAAAACCATTGATGATGCCTTGTTTGATCCCGATTGGATTTTAGCAATGCAAGATGAACTATCTCAATTTGAGAGAAGTCAAGTTTGGGATTTAGTTCCTAGGCCTACAAACAAATCGATTATTGATACAAAATGGGTCTTTAGAAACAAACTTGATGATAAGGGGATAGTTGTGAGAAACAAAGCTAGATTGGTTGCTAGGGGTTTCAATCAAGTAGAAGAGTTAGACTATGATGAAACTTATGCACCCGTAGCAAGATTGGAGTCAATTAGGATGATGTTGGCATTTGCCGCCCACAAGGGGTTCAAATTGTACCAAATGGATGTAAAATCAGTATTTTTGAATTGTGTTATAAAATAAGAAGTATATGTTGAGCAACCACCGGGGTTTGAAAATTTGGAGTATCCAAATCATGTATATAAACTTAAAAAGGCCTTATATGGGCTAAAACAAGCTTCCCGGGCTTGGTATGAACGATTGTCAACATTTCTAGTATCAAAAGGGTTTCATAGAGGAAAAATTGATCCCACTTTATTCTTGAAAAATAGTAGTAATGATATGTTTGTGGCCCAAGTATATGTAGATGACATTATTTGTGGTTCTACAAATAAAGATTATTTAAATGAATTCATTAATCACATAGAGAGTGAATTTGAAATGAGTTTGGTTGGTGAATTGACATTTTTCCTAGGGTTACAAATTAAGCAAACAAAAGAAGACATTTACATTCATCAATCTAAATACGTCAAAGAGCTCTTTAAGAAATTTGGAATGGAAAATGCAAAGAAAATATCTACTCCGATGGCCACTAGTACTAAATTGGATAAAGATGTTGAGGGGAAAGAAGTTGACTCCAAGGTGTATCATAGTGCCATAGGGAGTCTTCTCTATCTTACGGCTAGTAGACTCGACATACTTTTTACCGTAGGTATATGTGCACGGTATCAATTTTGTGCCAAGGAGTCACATTTGAGTGCCGTTAAGCGAATTCTTCGTTATCTCAAGGGAACTCAAAATGTTGATCTTTGGTATCCTAGAACCGAAACTTTTGACCTAGTGGGCTATACCGATTCCGATTATGCCGGATGCAAATTGGATCGCAAAAGTACGAGTGGTAGTTGTCAATTTCTAGGGTCCTCTTTGGTAAGTTGGTCAAGTAGAAAACAACATTGTGTAGCTCTCTCCACAATCGAAGCGAAATATATTGCCATGGGAGAGTGTGTATCACAATTATTGTGGATGACTCATACTCTAGAGGACTATAAACTTACTTATAACAATGTTCAAGTTCTTTGTGATAATGTGAGTACAATCAACTTGATCAAAAATCTCGTTCATCATTCAAGAACGAAACACATAGAGGTTAAACATCATTTTATTCGTGATTATATCACTCGAGGTGATATCATTTTAAATTATGTTGGATCAAAATCAAACCTAGCCGATATCTTCACTAAACCTCTTCCCGAAGTTGAATTTAGCTTTCTTAGAAGGGAATTGGGAATGTGTTGTATTGATTAAATCACATCCTCCATGATCACTTCATAGGTAGAGTTCTTTAAGGTTTATTCACCTTAACATTGCCTCTCACAAGAACATGGATTGTCCTCTTAATATGATTTAGATGGGGTGAGAGATTAGGGACATTTAGCTTGGTCATGATGCTTGTTATGATGCATTATTTTGGTCAAGAAAAGTGGTTTTCATATGAAACATTAATTTGTCCAATCATAGGGAAAGCACATGTACAAATCATGTGCACGTTGCCCTACGATTATAATTGGAAATTTTTAAAATCACCATAGGCACCATACTTATTTTTGAAACCTTGATAAGACTCACTCGAATCATTGATGTTTTCAATAATTTTTATTTTGTGTAAATCTTGTCTAGGGAGTGTCGCTTTTTGTCAACCTTTATTTTTCCTTGATAATATGAGACATAAATAGTGTTTACACCAAATTTTGTGATTTTAGAGGAATATACAATTATTTGTGCATTTCCAAAACTTGGATCTGAAAGGTTTTCATAAATGCAGAAATATCAGACTTCCCAATCGATCGGTCGATCGATTGGGAGGTTCACATTTCACTCCAGAGAGCATCTGAATCGATCAATGGATCGATTCAGATCTTTTGGATCGATCAATGGATCGATTACGACACACTTTCGTTTAACCATAGAACGCGTACTCGAGTTTTTCCAGAAGGCATCTGAATCGATCAATGGATCAATTCAGACCATTCCAATCGATCAATGGATCGATTGGGATGTTCTTTCGATTTTCACAGAAGCCATTTTAATCGATCAATGGATCGATTCATCCCGTTTGAATCGATCGTTGGATCGATTGAGACACCTGTTCAAATTCTCAATGAAGCGTCGTGAATCGATCGACCGATCGATTCACTTGTTCTCAATCGATCAGTCGATCGATTGAGAATTTAAAACCCGTCTTAAACCCCTAAATCCACTGGTTCTCGAATCGATCTGCTTATTCTCATCTCTTCCTTTTCTCTCTCTCAACCCTGTCTTGCCCTAGGTGATTTTCCAGGTGACTTCTTCGTCTGCCTCGCTCGTTCACTCTGACGTGCTTCTCCGGCGAAGGGGAGCTCTTCCACTTCTCTTCCGGTTCTGCTCCTTCTCTCTCGACGTACTAGGCAGCCTCTTTTCCTCGTCTGCGCATCCTCACACAACATGCGGTCTCAAAACCCTAACCCTAAGTAAATTTCTTTGCTCTCTTCTTATTTTTTTTGGGTTTTTGCTCCTATATTTGACCTAATCTATATGTGTCTTGTGTGTCTTTGTGCATTGCATTATCCCTCATGCATTGCCCTTGCATTTTTACATATCCTTCCCTAATGCACTGCCAAATGTGTGCCACCTCTTGTGTTTTTTTTTATCCCACAGAAAGAAACAAAAGGTTCGTGAATCGGGCGAAGGATCGTCTGTACCTTCCTCACGTCCTCAACCTCCTACTGATCCGAGATTCCCAAATGCTGCAATGTAACAAGCTTTTAGTAAAAACACCTTCAAACTTATAACCCCTAGATCAGTTGATTTGCAATACTATAGGACATCTTGTTTTGATACCTATAATCGGTTTAAGCATTATAAACTTGACTCTTTGTTAACCTGTGAGAGGGATGTCAATGTAGGTCTTGTCTCCGAATTTTATAATAATTTGCACACTTCTGATGGTGTAAATTATCGCACTCGTGTTGCGAAACAGAGCTTGGACTTCTCTTATGAGATTCTTCGATCTTTCCTTGACTGTCTACCATCCAACAATGATTTTGTCTTTTATCCCACTCTTCCCGATGAGCTGCCTCCACCTTTTTGAGCATATCAGCATTGCATCCATGCATCAGTTTCTTTTTGGTCATCCTCGTCCGGATGGACCACATGCTCAAATCACAAAATTTTCTTCGCTTGAGTTGTCGGCTAAAAACAACGCCTTGTTTAAAGTGATCATCAACTGCCTTTTCCCCATTGTTTCTCGTGCCTTAGCCGCTCTACGACCTCCTCATATGTTTGCCCTCTATGTCATTCGTCATTCCCTTGACATTAACATCGCTCTGAACATCTTTCATTGCATTATTCATTTTACCCAGCCCGTGCAGCAGACGATCCATATGCCTTTCGGGCATCTTATCACAGATTGGCTAGAGTCCCAGAAGATAGATATCTCCCGGGGACGGTTGGAGCACATGACTATAGCTTATTCTTGGATTTCTTCCCGCTCCTTCACGAAGACGGGCTTAGTTGGTGGTCCAGCGAGAGTTCGATGGCGCGATGGACGTGCTTTTGGTGAGGGACCCAGGGCTCACCACAGGGGGGATGCACAGGCATTGGTTCTCGCGGCAGATGATGCTGAGGAGGATATCCCCGAGCCAGCTGCTCCGACATTCGAGGAGACTGTCGACACTCGCCTGGAGGAGCTGACCATGGAGGTAGCCGACCTGCGTTCCATGATGGAGACCATGGTCCATTGACAGACTTCGATACAAGTGACTATGGATACCTTAGTGGATTTAGTGAGCTCCTGGGTGACGGGTAATCCGTCTCAGTCTGCTCCATCCACAGCTCCCGTTCCCCAGGCTACGGATGCTGCTGGTGCTGACTCTGTAGAGGTTCCTGCTCCAGCTACTACTTCGGCTCCTCCTCCTGTTGCTGTTGATCCCCCTCCTTCGGGCGATGATCTTATCGAGTTTTATGTCTCTTTGTGATAGGTTATTGTACGACTTATGGATGGTTGTTATGGAGTCCTTATGTGAACTCTCTTTTGGTCATCGACTTATGGAGTCCTTATGTTATGTGAACTCTATTGTACAAATTATCGAGTTTTATGTCTATCCTTTATTTTGTTTCTACAATTCACGTGGTTACATTTTGTTAATATCTGTGTGGTTTAGGGGGAGTACTCCTTGGGTTATTGTGTTTGCTTAGTACACATTTTGAGGGGGAGTTCTATTTTTTGATATTGACAAAGGGGGAGATATATGTTGAAGTTCATGCTAAATAAAATTTAAATTGTAACTCAAGCTTACTATGTATGCTCATACTTACTACTTATGTTTAACTTAGATGATTTTCAGCGTTGTTGCAATCATTATTTATCACTGTACTATTTTGATATATTGGAAATTGGCATAAACTTAAATAGATTGTCAAACATCAAAAAGGGGGAGATTGTTGGTGCAATCATGCCCTGGAAGTTTCAATGTGTTGACAATTATTTAAGTTTAGGTTAATACGTTGGATCTAACATACAGTGTGAGTTTGCAGGAGAAGTTCTTGCAGGTTGGAAGACCGGATGCAAGGCAAGAGAAGTCCAAGAAGGTCGAGGACCGGATTCTTGGCAAAAGAATCCTTGCAGGTCAGAAGACCAGATGCAAGGTGAGAGAAGTCCAAGAAGGTCGAGGACCGGATTCTTGGCAAAAGAATCCTTGCAGGTCAGAAGACCAGATGCAAGGTGAGAGAAGTCCAAGAAGGTCGAGGACTGGATTCTTGGCAAGAGAAGTTCCTGCAGGTCAAAAAGCTGGATGCAATATCCCTCACGTATCAGAAATCAATTGGAAAATCGATTTAGACACGGCTGTAAGGCAGAATGCCTCTAGATCGATCAGTCGATCGATTGGAAGGAAGCCAATCGATCGGCTGATCGATTGGGAAGGCTCTGCGCGAAGCACAGAGTGCTTCTGGATCGATCAGCCGATCGATTGGGGAAATCCAATCGATCGAACGATCGATTGGGGAAATCCAATCGATCGAACGATCGATTGGGGCAATCCAATCGATCGAGCGATCGATCCAGGAAGCTTCTGTGCGAAGCACAATATGCTTCTGGATCGATCAGCCGATCGATTGGGGCAATCCAATCGATCGAGCTATCGATCCAGGAAGCCTCTGTGCATAGCACAGATTTCCCTTGGATCGATCAGCCGATCGATTGAGGTTACTCAATCGATCGGGCGATCGATCCACAGAGCTGCGATCTCACGAGCAGTGGTCCGAATCAATTCAAGAATTGCACCGATCGATTCAAACTCAAGTGAAGCAATCTAAGCTGTTGATTGTGATGCGATGGTTTCCAACGGATACTTATGAATCGATCCAAATATGACTCCGATCGATTCACGGCGACGGCTACGTGAGAAACAGCTAGTTTTCTCAATGTTTAAAGGCATGAAAGAAAAAGAAAAGAGATAAGAAAACAAAGAAATACTGTTCCATTGCTCTCCAAGGTCTCAACTCTCTCAAGTGCTCAAGATCTTCAAAAGGTGCTCAAGTTCAGAATCTCCCTCTCGCTACTTTCTCAAATCTCACGCAGCAAAGAAGAAGCCTTTCTAAAGTCTATAATATTTCTTTTCTTCTTCATTGTGGTGAGTGTGATTCTTTACTTTGGAGAGGGAGGGTTGTAACTGTGTAAGGTTTCTCCACCTTCGGTGTGATTCCGAGAAGGAGGGTTTTTGATAGTGGAAGAGTGTGAGTGGTGTGGATCCTTGGACTAGTCACCGCCTTGGGGAGGTGGATACCAAGTAAATATCCGAGTTAGCATTGCCTTCGAGTTTCCGCTGCGCAAAATCAAGTTGATCAAGAAAACGAAGTGAGCCATTCACCCCCCCCCCCTCTAGCTCAACCGATCCTAACACCACTGACACGCCTGACCAGGAAAGACGTGAAGTTCACTTGGTTCGAGGCCTATGAGACCAACTTCCAAGAGCTAAAGCGGAGATTAGTGTCGGCTCCAGTTTTTGTTTTGCCCGCTGGAGAGGATGGATTCGTACTTTACACTGACGTATCTCTTCAGGGTTTGGGCGTTGTTCTGATATAGCACGGCAGAGTAGTCTCCTATGCTTCTCGTCAGTTGAAGGAGCATGAGAAGAACTACCCAGTATATGATCTGGATCTAGCCACCATCATCTTTGCTTTCAAGATTTAGCGGCATTACCTTTGAGATTCTCACGGATCATAAGAATTTCAAATATATTTTTATCCAGAAGGAACTTAATCTCTAACAGAGGAGATGGATGGGGTTCCTGAAGGATTACGATTGTGCCATTAGCTATCACCCGGGGGAAGCTAATGTGGTTATCGATGCACTTAGTAGGAAGTCTAGAGGGACTTTGGCTTGCCACCGAGCTTCAGTCACGGACTTGATTCAGGCTTTCTCTGAGTTGGGCCTTGAGGAGCAGGGACAGACAGAGCGAGGTGTTTTGGTTACTATGGTTGCTCAATCATCGATCAGGACGAGGATCCGAGTGGCCCAGGCCAGTGATCAACATTTTCAGTTCATTGGCAGCCAGATAGCTTCCGGGCAGCAGACAGGGTTCACTCGAGATGATGCGGGTATTATATATTTTCGAGGTCGATTATGCATACCTCCATCTCACCCGGTCAAAGAGGAGTTATTTCAGGAGGCTCATCGCTCCTGATTTGCTATCCACCCAAGCGGGACCCACATGTATCGAGATTTGAGATGTTCCTGTTGGTGGAACGGCATGAAGAAAGACATTATGGAATTCGTAGCTAGATGTCTTGTCTGTCAGCAGGTGAAGGCTAAGCACCAGTGACCTGCCAGATTACTTCAGCGGATTCCTATTCCTGACTGGAAATGGGAACACATTACCATGGATTTTGTGGTGGGTTTGCCTAGGACACGACGAGGCCATGACACAATTTGGGTAATCGTTGATCGATTAACCAAATCGGTGCACTTCTTAGCAATATGAAAGATTGATTCCCTGGATCGATTGACAGATTTGTATTACCGAGAGATCATGAAATTACATGAAGTTCCTTTGAGTATTATTTCAGATAGGGACCCTCTATTCACGTCTCAATTCTGGCAGAGTTTGCAGCAGGCCTTGGGCACTCAGCTTCGTTTCAGTACAGCTTTCCATCTGCAGACTTATGGACAGTCAAAGCGGACCATTCAGACTCTAGAGGACTTGCTGAGGTCTTGTGTATTGGATTTCGGAGGAAGTTGGGAGGACCATTTTCCATTGGTAGAGTTCACCTACAACAATAGCTTTCATTCAACTATTCAGATGGCACCGTTTGAAACGTTGTATGGTAAGCCTTGTCAGACACCCACCCTCTAGGAGGAGGCTGGGGAGGTCCAACTGCTAGGGTCTCATAGAGCTCAGCAGGAGGCAAAGTTAGTCCGTACTATCAGACGGAGGTTGTTAGAGGCGCAGGATCGTCAGAAGAGTTAATGCTGATCGGAGACGGAGACCCCTAGAGTTCTCTGCTGGCGACCATATATTTCTACGAGTCTCACCCATGAAAGAGGTGAAGAGATTTGGGATCCGAGGTAAGCTAGCTCCACGATACTTGGACCTTTCTAGATCTTGGAGAGGATTGGAGCAGTAGCTTACCAGTTGGCACTACCACCGTCCCTGGCAGGTGTTCACGGCGTATTCCATGTGTCTATGCTGAGGAGATATATATCCGACCCGGCACATGTGTTGACAGATATCTCAATTCTCATTTAGCCTGACGTTACTTATGAGGAGGTTCTGGTACGAATCCTGGACCGGAAGAGCGTCAGTTGTGGAATAAGACTATCTGGCTGGTTAAAGTCGGATGGCAGCATCATTCGGACGAGGAGGCTATCTGGGAGCTCGAGGATACGATCCGAGCTCGATACCCCACCTTTTTACTTGAGGTATGTAAGTTATATTTTCGTTCAGCATTTATACTATCTATTTACTTTTAGTACTTGCTGATCGTAGATAACGAGAATGTAAAATATCGAAAAAAGTGCAAATAACCATAAGGGAATTTTCTGGAACTTTTAGAAATTTTCTGGGAATTTTTCAGAGATCGTATGACAGGTTTAAGAGGATCAAATATTGGGCCCCGAGAAAGCCTGTTTAGGCTACCCCATTGAAACGAGGAAAAGTTTGGTTTTTCTTTTCCTTTTTATTTTCTTTTTCTTTTCTCCCCCGCCGAACCCGTGCCCTAATCTCCTCACACCGAGCCTCTCTTCCTCTCATGCCCTAACCTCTTTTTCTCCCAAACCGACGTCGCCCTCCCTCACGTCACTTCCTCTTCTTCTCCACGAGTACAAAAGCTTCGAACCAGAGCCTTCCCCTTGCGTCAATTCTTTTTCCCCTTCTTTCTCTCTTCCATAGCCGTCTCCACCACCGCCGTCTCCCTCTCGCTAGATACTGGCCACTGCTGCCGCCCGCTCAGGCCGATCACCTGGGCGTCATCACCACTTCGTGTGAGACTCACCAACAACGCAGCAACCGTCATAGGAAGTGGTGCGGTCGGCCTGAGCAAGGAGCCCGAGTCCTCTTCATCATGTCTCCACTGCACTCTCCGGTTGTAAGACACCCGAGCAACCTTCTCTTTCGATTGTCGAGTTCCGTTCGGCAGTTGCCCCCTCCGATCTGTTCATCTCCTCGCGGTAAGCAACATTGAGTCATGCCCTAAATCTTGTCACTGCACCTCTGCACGGGGCGATCTTCAACCAAGGGCAGAGAGTCGTACCCTAGCTGTCTTCCGCTCGCCACTGGCTACTACCGTCGCTGATCGGTCGGCACCGCCCAGAACCCCTTGGCACCTCTTGGCACAGCCGACGCTTCGCCTCTCTTCACTGCGCCGATTCTGCTAGAGAGGGAACTGTTGGTTGGGTAAGTTTGTTTACTTTTGGGTTCAAGATTCGCAGAGGTTGGCATTTTTGATATCATTATGGGAATGGTCTAACTGTGAAGAATGCCTAGCAATGGTTCCTGGGTAGTGACGGCAACAAAACTATGATAGCAGTAACTCCGGCCACAATTTCCAACAGCTGCCCTTCTCCAGCAATCACTTGGCTGTGAGTTTGAGGTAAAAGAATTAAGTTTAGGTTGATAATGCTAATTGCAAATCCTAATTGGAAGGTGAAATAGTTAGAATTTGTTTAATTCAAATATTTTAAATATAAAGGAAGGATAAGATTATTAAATAGGTTTAGAGATTTTTTATTTAGCTATATAGCTAAATACATTATGTTTGATATCATAGGAGTTTGATTTGAGACGGTGTTTCGACGAGGGATCTATTTTGGATATGATCCTCTTATTGGAGGTGGGTACCTTGACTTATCTATTTTGATATGTCATGTTGATATGCTTAGTAATATTTAACAAATAGTAATATTTATGTTCATTTTTGCATTAGTATGTCATTATCTATTACCTGAGCATGCTGTATTTATTTTCTGCTGTTGCATTCATGTTCCTTTGATTATATATGACCTTAAGGTAATGACATACCATGTCTTATTATGTTCAGGACATTGATTTATTTTACCATACCTGACCTATGTACCTAGATTATATTATTTGATCCATATATATTTGGTACACATTTTGGTAGAGATGGATAGGATCAAGATATTTCCATGCTTAGTGTCATGCACCAGCTCGCATGATTGCATGCTGTGCGATTGTTGGCTCCATTATTATTGAGCACATCGCCAGTTACATGGATCTGCACACACAACCACTCATGGGTTAGTAGTTTTTATCAGGCAGGGTGTGTTGTAGTAGGTTGCTCTGTCAAGGGCTCCGTTGGTCCACTCATGGGTAGTGTGCCGCAGTGTGATAGCAGGACAGGGATCCCTCCTCTGGATTGGCTTAAGGAGATGAGAACATTGAACTCTCCCACTTATGATTTGGGGTAAGGAGGATAGGTGTACTCCGACAGCATCCCGTCCACTCGGACACTCATCAGGAGTAGTGATGGCAGAGTGCACGGTTGTGATAGCTCTACCCACTCGGTCTCACCATCGTGTGTGAGACGGCTAACTGGCAGTAGGGGTGACCAAGATATGTCATTGGCATCATACGCATTGATGCATTTATTGCTTGTATTTGTTGCACTTTATATGATGCATATTTGGTGGATGCATATGTTTGACATGCATACAGGATTTATGATACTCTTAGTCTGACGACCTTGTTATCCCTTTACCCAAGTCCTGGTAAGTACAGATACTCTTGCTCATAGTTTTGCATTTTTCATATGATATATATCCAGGAGGCTATACACATATTTATTATTAGTTGTTATTTTTTACTATGCATGTCAGTAGTTACCCGCTGAGGAGTTGACTCACCTCGTTGATATTACTATTTCAGGTTGAGGCTGTCCGGAGGATTTTCAGTCGCTAGTCCCCCTACAGATCGCAAGGATGTTTGTTTAGTCTTTTGGTTTTTCTTATTATACTAACTAGACTATGTTTTAGACTTGTATCTTTTTGGCACTTGGATCTTGTATGGTCCTTTATTTGTCGATGGAGTTTTATTTAGATATGTTCTGCTACATGCCTGTCTGGATAGCAGAAAAGGTGAGTTGATTTTATTTGCGTCATTGTGATTTAAATTTTATGGGTGTAGTTGAGTAGGAATATGATTTGAGTTTTATGAGTGTAGTGGAGTAGGATATTTGGGATGATTTTCCTTATCGTTGTTTTAGTGGATTGTGATACTAAACTGCGTGGTATATTATTATACATATGTTCCAAGCGTGTTGGCCGAGGTATCTGTATTGATGTAGTCAAGTTTCATATTGTCATTCGTACAGGGGAGATGTTATCGAAATTTTTTCTGACAAAGACTCCCCCAGGGCGTGATAAATCATCTAGCTAGGTCTCTAAATATATAAGAATAGAACATTGAATATATACCTGAAGAAATGTTGAATCCTTTTTGTCTAAGCAGTCGAAAATGAAGAGCAACATCATAGAGCCCGTATTTGCTCATGTCAACATCCTTGAGATGGTCTAAAGCTTTGGCTATTTCCTCCATGAAATGGTAATCAAGTCCAAGAAGTTGAATTGTATCAATTAGATTCATGGTTTGTAGGATGCCAGTCACGTTTTGGAACATACTCCTTACTTCGTTCTTGAGCTCTTGAGCTCTTTCATTCATCCATGCCTCAGACTACATCATGGATGCAAGAGAAAATTGATATATTAACTATATATATACTGAATTATGTATATATTGATCGATTACTGCAATGCAATACTAATTAATATCTGAAGGATGCATCATCCAAAGCATTGAAACGATACGAACAAGCTAAGTACTAATGTGTATAGATACCTGTGATTTCTGATTTGTAATAAAATAGTCACCCCAAAAGCTAGGATCGAAGCCTGCAACCTGACGATCAACAACCACGTCTTCGAAAGCCTTGAGTGATGGAGTATCAACAAGCTCCATGATTTGTATATGATTTTGAAAAGCATGAAGAGACATCTGCTTGTTGTCTGATTTTATAGATGATTTCTAGTCTTAAATTTAAAATTGAATTTTTCAAAGGGAGTAGTTGGATGAAAAGGAAATTTAAATAGTATGTCTGACAATTGAAACAAAGGGCAGTTATTCTTTATTTTAAATTATAAAATAAATGCCTTTTATTTTGATTTTAAAATTATAAAATATATCTAATATATATTTTATCTGGATTTCTTTATTCCGATTTTCCAGTTTAACATTTAAGTTATAATTTATACTTATTCATACTGATTAAAAGATTATTTTAGTAGATTTACTATTGTATGAAAAATCAAAATTATTGTTTATATCAAATTGGTAAAATAAATAATTCTAAATATAATTATTTATTTATTTATAAGTTTTGCAAAAGGGAGACATATTGATCATGATGCGATGCAATAAATAAAATAGTACAATTATTGATTTTAAAAGAAAGAATGTCTCCGTTGAATAGAACGATAATGCATTCTAGAGGCGTGCTTGGAATAACTTGGAAAAAATAGAGGCGTGCTTGGAAACAGCATTCGCATCTATTAATTATAAGAAAAGATGATTTTATCAAAACTCTATTTTCTTATACCCAGCAAGTTAGATTCTAATTTTCAAAGGAGAGCATTATGATTACTGAAATTTTCAAATGGAAATCATTTTTTTTCACAAGATATATAGAACATGATTGAAGATGGATACAAAGAGAGACATGGTACCTCTTCTCGGACGAAAGAAAAAGAGAAGGAATACAAAGAGAATGTGAAGAAAAATATTTCAACATTGAGGATTATCCAACAAGGGATAAGCAAAATTATTTATCCAAGGATTTTTGACATCAAGAAGACCAAAGAAATTTAGAAACTCTAAAAATAGAGTTTCAAGGGTCAAAAATATTGGAAATATAATAAAAATCTCACATTGAAAATAATAAAAGAGATCATGAATTTAAAAGATAAAAAATATCTCCATTGGATGATGTGTATAGATAGATACATGTGATTTTTGATTTGTAATAAAGTAGTCACCCCAAAAGCTGGGATCGAAGCCTGCGATCAACAACCACGTCTTCTTCCAAAACCTTGACAGCTTGACTGATGGAGTATTAACAACTTCCATGACTTGAATATGATTTTGAAAAGCCTGAAGAGCCATCTGCATGTTGGTCTGATTTTATAGATGAATTCTAGTCTTAATTCCCAATGAAAATTGAATTTTATATAGGGAGTACGTAGTCGGAAGGAAGGAAACCAGGGGCGTTATTCTTTATTTTATAATTATAAAATAAATGCTCTTATTTTGTTTTTTATGAAGGTGTGGGCTATCTCTAAACATGTTAATGCATGTATTATTTTTTGAAGGTGACGGTGAAATCTATCATTGTACTTAAAATTTAAAGAATTTATCTATTATTTATTTATGGAAGTAAAAATGGAACCGTCACCTTGTTGACTCTTTCATAAAAAATAAAATAAAATGTGAAAGCCGCCTCTTCGTTGT
Source organism: Zingiber officinale (assembly GCF_018446385.1). Lineage (NCBI taxonomy): Eukaryota > Viridiplantae > Streptophyta > Magnoliopsida > Zingiberales > Zingiberaceae > Zingiber > Zingiber officinale. Next base: position 16,161,970 of record NC_055992.1, read on the forward strand.
CGCATTTAATATTTTATATATAATTAATATTCTGAATCTAAAGATTATTATGAAAAAAAATTAATATAGTATCGTTACTGAATTAAACATATATAAATAAATTATAAAGATATTTTATTTTAACATAAGAGTTTTATATGAGGTCAGAAATTTAATATATTTTATATCCGTTAAAAATTTGACCCAAAACATTAGTATAACTATCAGTTACCTATAAATTATGAGTTAGTACATTTATATCATAAATGGATCATTTTGAGCTTCGGACTATAAATGGTAAGAACATCAATATCGTAATACTTTTTATGCACTTAGCAATACTTTTTATGCACTTAGCGTTGAAAAATATAAGGAATTCAAAAAAAATTATCTTCCATATTTGAACGAATGAGACACACTTAATGAGTTTAAATTATTTGTGGCGTTGAGATGTCCTTAGCACTATCTACATTTCCAATTTAATTTGGTTGATTTAGTGGCAATCGGTCACTTCAATGATTAAAAAGGGCCGGATATCTTAATTATCATAAAATAAAATAAATAAATAATTGGGAAGGAAAATGAAGAATACAATTGTGAAGAAAGTTCTTTTAGCATAGTGTAAACGTTCATTAATTAGCGTTGAAAAATCACCTCACGCTGATAGATGTGAAAGTCTCCTCGAAGGATAAAGATGGCTCGATGTCATCTTTAATATTTTATATGCAGCAAAAAAAAACACAATATGATTACATTTCTCCGGCACATGACCTCCATTAAAAAAAAAACAGTAAATATTATAACTGCACGACTATTAAATATCAAACAAAAATTTATCAAAGGACGTATTTAAATTTTAAAATTTATTAAAAGATGTACATTATTTTAATATTTATTAAAGAATACATTTTTTTTTTTTACAATGGTCTTTCCATTCTACTTTCTTGAAAAATTTTAACTGATTTTTTTTTTATTTCACCCTTTTCTCTTTCCTCCCATGAATGTCAAGTATCTTTTCTTCACCGTCCTTTATTTTATCATCTCTTTTTTTTTTCAATTTTTTTCAACCCTGTTATAGGAGACATTACAACAAAAATGACCTACGACAATAGATATTATCCATTATCGTAGGGTTAAAAAATCACTATAACTGACAGCGTTGTAAAATGTATTGTCTTACGACAATAGTTTTGAATCTATTGTCTTTGTAGACATTCGATAACGATTTTTATCCGTTGTTGTTTATATGCTAAAAATTTTTTTTACCCTATACGATAACGTTTTAAAATCGTTGTGGTAGATAATTTCGACAACAGATATAAACTGTTGTGGTAGATTCTTTTTACAACAGATATAAACCATTCTGGTAGATAATATTTACTCATTTTGAATTTAACAACAGTTATAAACTGTTGTAGTATATAATTTTAATATGTTTTACAACGAATAAAACTGTTGTCTTTTATCACTTTTCACAAAATTTTTTTATTGTGGTTATATACTTTTACAACGTTTCGTTATTTTTAATGTTCATGTTATAACATGATAATAACAAACAATCAATCTTTCTTTAATATAAGTAAATCATCAATACAAAACTAAATATTTACTACATTCAATTCAAAATATGCCAGCTAAAATATACAAAATGAGTTATACTCATTGATCCTGTCCGAACGCTGACTCAACGGACGCTGGGCACGTGGCGCTCTCTGGTTTGCTGATATAGATCTCCGGCTAATCGTACGAAGCTCCGGTGAACCTGCACAGAAGTCGGGCCGGGAAGGGGTTCCCGGCGGCGACCCTCCGACGCTCAAGTCAGGCAAGCTAGTGAAAAAAGTGGCTCCAAGGTTGTATATCGCGTACCTCCGGCGAAGTATGAGGCTCTTTATATAGAGCGGTGAAAGAGCTCCTGCACGTTCTTCGAGGTGCATACGTGTCCGCAACCCATACCTCGGTATGTGTCTGTCAGAAAGCTTACCTGACGCCATACTGCTACAGTCCAGGCATGTCCTCGATGGGACAGCGGAACCCCCTGTCATAAGATTTGGAGTATGGCCTACATGGGGAGCATACCCACTGTCAGGAAGAGATGTACCTTGTCCTTTTCCCCTTTGCTCCCGATCTAGCGTCCGGCCGGCCAGCTTCCGTGACATCCGGCCGAACATATATGGTGGTTTACTTGGGAGATTCTCAATCACGTGCTTTGTGGGGACTATTAACAGCATGCTACTTTATGGCTTCGGCCGAGCGTGCCGTCCGCTCGGCCTTCCGCTCTTGTCCACTGAGCGCCAGAACTCTGATTTTCGACAAGGCCCCTTTAACAGTTAACCACACCGGCCATCCATCCGGACGGTCGGACCCACACCTCTCCGGCTGGACTCCTGCTAATTTGACTTCCCCGTGGCGTTGACCCCCCCTGACGGGGGTCCCCTGTTCTTACAACCGGATCACTGTTGGTTGTTACTCGGAAAACCTAGAGGTTCCACTGTACAAAAATTTGTACAAAGGTCTGAACCTTTTCCTAGCTACCATGTGTTCTTTTAAATTAAATTTTGGATCGCCTGCGGAACTTAACACGTTTGATCCAAAACTTAATCTATTCGTTCTTTTAGGTTTTGACTTGGGTCTCCTGCGGAACTTAACACGTTCGACCCAAATCACCTTAAGTTATTAATTTCATTAAATATTAATTTCCATAATTGGTTCCCAGTACTGACGTGGCGAGGCACATGACCTTCTTGGATATGGGAGCAACCACCACCGACTAGACAAAATCTTTTATAAAAGCTAATATTTAATTTCCTAAAATAACTTTAGGTTAACCGAAAAGAACAATCAAATCACAAGGATAAATAAAACAAAAGAACACAATATCGAAAAACATATTCGAAATACTAGAACGTAAGCCTCTTGTATTTGGTATTATTTCCATAAATAACTAGTATGATGCAGAAAAGGAAAAACTACTAGTTATACCTGTTGGGATCTTAGATGGCTAGAGGGGGGGGGGTGAATAGCCTCTTTAAAAACTTAAGCAGAGAGTTCTACACAGAAACTAGTTAGCGCAGCGGAATAAGCAAACTAAAACAAAACGAAAACCAGCACACAAACACTGATACACATATTTACGAGGTTCGGGGATAACTTGCCCCTACTCCTCGGCGTGTCCGTAAGGTGGACGACTCCTTGATCTTCGGTAGATCGCACCCCGGAAGAATTCCGGCTAAAGATCCTCCTTCTAGGTGGAGTAACCTTCCCACAAAGTCTCAAGAAATATCTAAGTTAAAGCACAAGACTTACAGAAGCTCGGTGGCAGAGAAGAATGAAAAATGCTTACAACCACGCGAGGATCAGTGAAGGAAACAGAGATCGCAGTTCACCCGAGAGCTCAAGAAGTTTTTCACACCCAACAGACTTTTCTTTCAGCTTTCTTGTTGTTGTGTTCTTCTTTCCTCTCGCTGTTTTTACTGCTTCTGAAGCCCTGTTCCCGATCATGGTCAGACTGCACGAATCAGTGCTGCAGCCAATCCCTCTTTCTCCTTACCTGGTTCTCTGAACTCACACCAATGAAATCACAGTCATCACTGGCGTCTCTGGATACGAACCAATAAGTAGAGGTCAAACTGAGCGCAGCCCAATCGCAATCAGATTCGCCAGTGAACGTTGATGCCTCAAATGCATCTGTTGCAGCAAATCACAGTGAAAAGAGCACTTGTCTTCTTCTCTTAATGAAGCTTAATTTGAATTCAACCATGAGAGTGTGACCTGCAACCTGCAAGCTAAAAAGACTCACAGCAGATGGTTAAAAACAGACGGGTGAAAACAAATACGGCAAGAAGAAAAAGTGCATGCAGAACAATCAATATCGTGGGTCGGTCAGCAGACCGATCCATGCTTTCTGGATCATCGCTGATCGGTCTGGCGACCGATTAGGAACTAATCTGATCGGTCTCCAGACCGATCAGATGTCGCTGCGCACAGCTTTTGATCGGTCTGCGGACTGATCAGGCACTAATCTGATCGGTCCCAAGACCGATCAGATGTCGCTCTTCCCAAGCGCTGTAAGCCCTCCTGATCGGTCTCCAGACCGATCAGTAAAATCACAGTAGGCTACTGATCGATTTCTGATCGGTCTGCAGACCGATCAGTAATCGATCAGTAGCCACTGATCGATTCCTGATCGGTCGCCAGACCGATCAGGTGTCCAAGGTTTCACTGGATCGGTCTGCCGACCGATCCAGCTTCTTGACTCAGTCCGGGTCGAGCCCTCTCTGACCTAGTCCGGAGAAACGAGCTCCCTAGCCCTCTCCGACTTCATCTGGTCCTAGAGAACGAGCTACCGAGCCCTCTCTGACTTCGCATGCCAAGTTTCCTTCTTGGACTTTTCAACACCAGATGTCCGATCACCCTTGATCCATCTGGATTTTCCCTTGCCTGGCTTCACTCACCAGGACTTGCACCTAGCTTCACTCACTAGGGTTTTCACCTGGCTTCACTCACCAGGATTTCCAATCTGCCTGGCTTCACTCACCAGGACTTTCCAACTGCCTAACATCCCAGTTAGGACTTTCTCAATCAGGTCAACCTAGTCAACCTAGATTAGTAATTAATCTGAGTTAAATATCTGATACAAACTTAAATCAGTGTCAACAGCAAAACAACATCCAGGTCAGACTGTATCAACAATCTCCCCCTTTTTGTTGTTTGACAACACGATTTAAGTTTAGATCAGAAATGCTCATATACCCATAATTTTAGGGAAATCAGGATCCTCCCCCTAAGACGGATATACCTTAGTTATCTTCTCCCCCTTTTTCATATTGACTTAATGAAGTCAATTCTTCACTTAACTTAGTCGAATAGGTGCGAATTAGGTAAGAGGATTCAAAAAGACTCAAAGTCATCCTCTCCCCTTAAATCAACCTTTCATTCATTACTAAACTTAGTTATCTTCTCCCCCTTTGTCAAACACCGAAAAGGAGCGAACAAGGTAAGATAACTTAAAGAGCTCCCCCTTAATCCATACTGTCCTCTGCTTAATCCCCCTAGAGTTCCTTCTAAGTGTATTTTAGGACAGTAAATGAATAAAGAAATAAAAGACATATGAAGAGTATAGTAACAACCAAGAAAAGAACAACAAATATATAAAGAAGAATGAGTAGCGTAACAGTAAGTAGCAGACAACCAGGTTAGACATAAGTATCTAGCAACCATCATCCAAAACATACAATCAATATGATATCATAGAACAGTGTGTCTCAGTCAGCCTCCTCATCATGAGGAGCATCAGCAATATCAGCGGGAGGAAAGGATCCCTGAGGTGGCAAGCCGCTGCTCGAAGATGGATAGCCCGGGAAATCCTGCGGAGGTGGATATCTGGCCATCCAGTCCATAATCGTCTGATGGGTCGCCAGCTGCTGACTGCGCAAATCATCGTAGCGCTGGTCAATCCGGACGCGTAGCCCATCGAACTCAGCAGCCATCATCTCCTCGTGGCGATCAAATCGGCTCTCCAACTCAGCGATCTGCCAGCGCAGATCTGGATCCGCCTCGCCATATGCAGCAGCAGCAGCAATCTGTCGTCGAGGTAACTCACCTAGTGCCCTCCCATCCTACCACCTAACCACCCCAGCCTGTCCTAAGATTCCAGACTTGGAAAACGCACGTTTCCCAAGTCGACAATCCTGCCTAACCATCTTTACTATCCTCCCCTTAGAGACGTCAATACCCAGGGTCTCAAGCCAGTCAGTAATTACATGCCCATAAGACATATAGATGGTGTAACCGCTTGGCTCGCTATGGGATATGATAGAAGTATAGACACTCGACATGATATCAAAGTCAAGATGCCTACGCAACCCATAAAGCATCAGACAATGATACGGTCGAATCTCTGCCAATGGTTTAGAGGTAATAGGTAGAAGACAGTTTGTGACAATTTTGAAAAGAATGTAATCAGGAGCAGAAAGGCCAAGGGATGCAAATGTAGGAAAATCGACATCTAACTCATCTAATCCATCCGGTCTCGGATATCCAAAGAAGTACTCATAAATCGAGTCAGAGGAGACATCAAGAGGATGAGGCACGGGTTCAGGCAAAGCAGGATAGAATGAGAACACCGTCCCCGAACACATACGACAGCCTAAATAATCAAAGAAGGCAATTAAGTTGAAATCAACGTTTTGCTTAGCCACTCTTGATCTATAACTACCATCAATAGTCTGATGAAGGTTGTTATAGAATTCAGAAACTAGGTCAAAGTTGATATCCCTCTCTAAATATACCAAGGAATCAAGTTTATAGTAGGCTATGGTCTCCGTAATCGCTGGACAAAACTCATTCATGTAGTTTTTATCGACTGATCTACATGGGAGCAACTTGAAGGTCCTTTCCTTAAAGGATTTTTCAAACTGTTGGTTGAGGAATCTCCCCGAACTGGACGGTTGAGGTCGGGAGGTTTCTTTGGACTTGGATTTATCTTTGGACTTGGAAGTACCCTCACCTACTGGTTTCTTCCTAAGGGGTTAGCAATGTGGTAAAATGGGGCAATGAGTGAGCACCGGAGCCACCAACAATCAAGAACCGAGACAACAGAACAACAGAAGATTCAGTGAGAAATGAAAACACAATGCCAAGTTCTAGAGAGGTAAGAAGTTACCTTGGTGCCATTTGAACTTTAGGCTAGGGCTTCCGAGGGCTAGAGCTTCGGCTAGGGTTTGGCGTGCAAAGAGAAGAGAAAGGGTGAGCTGGTGGGAAGAGTTGGCTAGGGTTTCGCGTGAACGAGGAAAAGAAGGGATCGGGAGGTTTTAAGGGTTTAGATGGGTGTACAGTGAAGAAATGATCGGACGGTTGTCCGATCAGAAGGTATCGAAGCCTCCTGATCGGTCCCTGGACCGATCCAGGAACATCCTGATCGGTCCACGGACCGATCAGGAGATGATCAGTACTCACTGATCGGTCCCTTGACCGATCAGCGAGATTCCTGATCGGTCGGTAGACCGATCAGAGATTGATCAGTGGCTTTTGTGCCGAATTGATCTGATCGGTCTCCGGACCGATCAGAAAGGGATCAGTAGCGGGCTCGAGCGTTCCAGGCTGACCTGATCGGTCCGTAGACCGATCAGTGTCTGATACTAGTATCTCCCGTAATTTCAGTAACTGAAAATAGTAATTTCAGTAACTCGTGTTCGATAATTCGTGGAAGTTTCTCTAGGAAAACTTCCAAGTTCAGAGCCTAGAACCTGGAGGATCTACAAGCATAACTCTTACCTAAAAGTTATGGTCTGAACTTGTTTATAGCCTTAAGGTTGCAGACATTTAGAAAACAAACAACTTAAGGCCTGAAAAGTGAAATTTTTCACCTTTGTTATGTACAGTTTCAAGTTTGTCAAAATATATTCAAAATGCTAGAATTACTTCAATAGCCTGTCTTATTTTTCATTCAAAATCATGAACAGCCATATCAAACAACCCATTAATCAAAATCAGATCAAATCTAGGCAAAGGCCCAACCAAGTTTCCTTGGTTGGAATATATGAGTAAGATCTAGGAACCAATTACACATGAATTATGTAATGGTGTTCCCCATACTCAATTAATGTCTCTTCAACCTAATTATTCAAGAGATGCATGATATATTTTGAATAATTTGGTTGTTCCTAGCATCTCACCCCATTTCTAGCAAACAAAAATATTTTGTTAAACCTTATAGATTGTGTGAGATGTTCCCAAGTTGCCCAAATTATTGTCCCAATTACTCTTGTCATTTTAATAGTCCTTATTGATCATGGTGAAGTTCTAATGACCTAAGGAGCCAAACACATTCCCAACTCCCTCCTTAAATGACTAAATTCATTCTCCGGAAGGGGTTTGGTGAAAATATCAGCTAGGTTTGACTTTGACTCAACATATGTGAGTGCAATGTCTCCCCTAGCTACGTGATCTCTTATGAAGTGATGACGCACTTCAATGTGTTTGGTCCTCGAATGATGGACTGGATTTTTAGTTAGGTTGATCGTGCTAATGTTGTCACATAGCACTTGTACACCCTTATAAGAAAGTCCATAATCCTCTAGGGTGTGTATCATCCACAACAACTGTGATACACTCTCTCCCATGGCAATATATTCGGCCTCGGTCGTGGAGAGAGCAACACAATGTTGCTTCCGACTTGACCAACTAACTAAAGATGAACCTAAAAATTGGCAGCCCCCACTAGTACTTTTCCGATCCAATTTGCACCCAGCATAATCGGAGTCGGTATAGCCTATCAAGTCAAAAGACTACATGCGAGGGTACCATAGACCTACTCGAATTGTGCCCTTAAGGTATCTCAATATTCTCTTAACTGCAATTAAATGAGATTCCTTGGCACAGACTTGATACCTAGCGCACATGCCCACAGCAAAAAGTATGTCTGGTCGACTAGCTGTGAGATATAGAAGACTACCAATCATGCTTCTATATTGCGTTAGATCAATTGGTTTTCCACTCTCATCATTGTCAAGGCGAGTGTTTGTCGCCATTGGAGTGGACACTTCCTTAGAGTCACTCATATTGAATTTTCTAAGCATCTCTTGAGTGTATTTTTTCTGATGGACATAAATTCCATCTCGAGTTTGTTTGATTTCAAGTCCGAGGAAGAATGCCAACTCTCCTACTAGACTCATCTCAAACTCACTTTCCATGTGAGAAATGAATTCATTCAAATAGCCCTTGTTATTTGAGCCACAAATTATGTCATCGACATATACTTGGGCTACAAAAATATTTTCACCATCTCTACGCAGAAATAGTGTTGGGTCTATTTGGCCTCTTACAAAGCCCTTTTCTAATAGGTAAGTTGACAACCTTTCGTACCATGCTCGAGGTGCTTGTTTAAGCCCATAAAGAGCTTTCTTGAGCTTGTATACGTGGTTTGGAGCTTCGGTACTCACAAACCCCGGTGGTTGCTCAACATAGACCACTTCTTTGATGAGACCGTTTAAGAAAGCCGATTTAACGTCCATTTGATAGAGCTTGAAACCTCTATGTGCAGCAAAAGCTAGCATCAGGCGAATGGACTCTAATCGGGCCACGGGAGCATATGTCTCATCATAATCAAGACATTCGACTTGGCTATAGCCTTTGGCTACAAGTCTTGCCTTGTTTCTTACAACTTCACCCTTTTGATTTAATTTATTTTTGAAGACCCATTTGGTTCCAATAATGGTGGTCTTCCTAGGTCTAGGAACTAAATCCCATACTTGGCTCCTTTCAAATTGACCTAATTCGTCTTGCATAGCTATGATCCAATCAGGATCGTGCAATGCTTCATCAACTAGTCTTGGTTCAATTTCTGAGATTAAGGCAACCTCATTGGACTCATTTCTAAAGAATGATCTAGTCCTAACCCCTTGTTGGATGTCTCCTACAATTTGGTCTTGGGGATGACTAGAGGCTAACCTAGACTGCCTTGGTGTTGGCGGTGCCTCATGAGTGGTCTCACTCGGCACAGGCGAGGACTCAGTATCAGGCAACGGGTCCGCCTGAGTTCTTTGTTGCCCTTGCTCATCATCATCAGAGTCAATTTCGACTCTTTCCATGTTTGGATCATTCAAACCTAGCCTTCTAAGTTCGAATTGAACTTCTTCTACATTCCTTGATTGATTATCAGGGATTTCTTCGAAAGCTACATCCGAGGACTCTTCAATCAATTTAGTCCTCTCATTGTAGACTCGATAGGCTTTGCTGGTAAGAGAGTACCCGACCAGTATCCCTTGATCAGCCTTAGCCGTGAACTTCCCAAGATGATCCTTGGTGTTCAAGATAAACACCTTACAACCAAACACCCTAAGATGTTTAATTGTAGGCGGTTTCCCAAACCAAAGTTCATGGGGAGTCTTTCCTAAAAACCTATGTATTAAAACTCGATTTTGCACATAGCAAGCTGTATTCACAGCTTCAGCCCATAAGTAGCTCGGTAGTGAGTACTCATTAAGCATGCTTCGTGCAGCCTCTTGTAGGACTCGGTTCTTTCTCTCCACAACCCCATTTTGCTGTGGGGTCCTTGGAGTAAAGAACTCATGCCTATATCCCTTTTCTTGACAAAACTCTAAAAACCTATGATTTTGAAATTCCCCACCACGATCACTTCTAATGGTTTTAATTGTTGTCGATTTTTCATTTTCAGTTCTTCTACAAAAGGAAATAAAAATATCTATAGTTTGGTCCTTATGTTTCAAAAAGAAAGTCCATGTGTATCTAGTAAAATCATCAACGATTACCAAGCAATATCTACTTCCATTCAATGATATTACACTACTGCAATCAAATAGGTCCATGTGCAATAAATCTAAAGCAGTAGATGTACTTACAGTACTTTTACCTTTATGAACAACTTTTGTTTGCTTACCCTTTTGACATGCATCACATAGTTTGGTCTTGTGGTACTTGATGCTGGGTAAGTCTCGCACTAATCCTTGGTTGGCCAACTTCCGGATGTTCTTCATGTTTACATGTGCCAACCTTCTATGCCATAGCCAAGACTCTTCTTCTTTCGACATGAAACACTTAATCAAAGCATTAGTAGCACTTTTAAACGATACTTGATAAATATTATCAACCCTTGTGCCTACTAGTACCGTGTCAAGTGTGTCAATGTGTTTAACCAAACATTGACTTGAATGAAATTCAATTGTGTAACCCGTATCACACAATTGACTGACACTTAGGAGATTAAAAGTCATCCCCTTGACTAGAAGGACATTCTTGATATGGAAACATTCGGATATATGAATGTCTCCAACTCCTACAACCTTAAGGCTACCATTATTACCAAAAGACACATTACCTCTACTTTTGTTTTGAATGGTTGTAAACAGTGATTTGTCCCCGGTCATGTGCTTGGAGCATCCACTATCAACAAACCAAGTTGATAGATGCTCCCCCTCGACCAATGCCTACAAGACACGGAAGATAGAGGTTTTAGGTACCCAAATCTTGGGACCTAATGCTTCTACAACGAAAGACCTAGGAATCCATGCCTTGGTCATACCTTTCCTAGTTCCATGAGCCCTAGAAACATGTGATCTACTATTTTGAGTTCTAGACATTAGAGAAATGAAACTCGACTCCTTGGGTTGATACCCTAGCCCGGCCTTGTTGTAGACCGCCCTTTGGGCATTTAGAATCATGTCTAGAGTCTTAGAGCTAGTTGAGAACTTCTCAAGCATTTTCTTGAGTTTCTCAACCTCACCCTTTAATGCCTTGTTCTCATCCTCAAGGACTTCTAGATGTAGGTCATCGACCTCATCTTCCCTAAGGGTCCTTAAGGTTTTTACTTCTTCTTTTAACAATTTATTTTCTGTTTTTGACTTTTTAAGCAATGTAGATAAGTGAGTGATAGTCTTATAACACTTTTCTATATGAGAAGAGGTTACCTCTTCATCATCCGACGATGATGAAGCCGCGGTCGAAGCGTCGCTCGAATCTCCCTCACTTCCGGAGTCCGAAACCTCCCTTGCCATGAGTGCTAATTGTCGTGTGCTCTTTTCCATCTTCTCTTCTTCCTCCGATGAGCTTGATGAGGACTCATCCCAAGTGGCCTTGAGAGCCTTCTTCTTCTTGGCTCTTTCCTCCTTCTTTTTGGCTCGTTCCTCCTTCCTCTTTAATTTCGGACACTCGCTCTGAATGTGTCCTTTCTTGCTACACTCATAACATATAACATTAGATTTATCAAAATTTTGATCATTTGTTTTACCTTTTCCTTTGTATCTTCGGCTTCTTCTCATAATCCTTCTTACGAAGTTCGCCATCTCACTTGATGATGATCCACTTTCATCATCGGATTCGGAGGAAGAGGTGGATGAGGAAATCTCCTTTTCCTTCTTCTTTTCCTTCTTCCTTCTTCCATCCTTGCTCTTTGGTCCTGCAAATAAAGCAATACCCTTCTCTTTTTAACCTTTGTTAGCAAGCTCATGAAGTTCCATCTCACAGAAAAATTCATCTAGTTTAACAATGGAAAGATCCTTGGATACCTTGTAGGCATCTACCATAGATGACCACAAGGCATTCCTAGGAAAAGATTTAAGAGCGTACCTTACTAGATCGCGATTCTCCACTCGTTCGTCCACAGAGTGTAGACCGTTGATGATCTCCTTGAATCTCCCATGAAGTTCACTTACCGTTTCATTGTCCTTCATGGTTAGATTTTGGAGCTGATTCAAGAATAGGTCCCTCTTGGCAATCCGAGAATCTCGAGTTCCCTCTTGGAGCTCGATGAGTTTGTTTCATAGGTCTCTTGCACTCGAGAACGGACCTACCTTGACGAGTTGGTCCTTGGCGATTCCACATTGCAAGGTGACCATAGCCTTGGCATCGACTTGTGCTTCGCGGAGTTGTTCGGTAGACCACCTTAACGAATCGAGTTCCTTACCTTCTTCATCCTTTGGTGGTGTGAAGCCTTCCTTGACAGAGAACCACATGGCAATGTCGGTCTTGAGGTAATACTCCATGCGGCCCTTCCAATATTGAAAATCTGCTCCTTCAAAGTAGGGTGGTCGATTTGTGCTAAAGCCTTCCTTCATAGCCATCCTTGTTTGCTCTTTTGGGTGTTAATCCGAATCAAAGAGCCCCTTGCTCTAATACCACTTGTTGGGATCTTAGATGGCTAGAGGGGGGGGGGGGGTGAATAGCCTCTTTAAAAACTTAAGCAGAGAGTTCTACACAGAAACTAGTTAGCGCAGCGGAATAAGCAAACTAAAACAAAACGAAAACCAACACACAAACACTGATACACAGATTTACGAGGTTCGGGGATAACTTGCCCCTACTCCTCGGCGTGTCCGTAAGGTGGACGACTCCTTGATCTTCGGTAGATCGCACCCCGGAAGAATTCCGGCTAAAGATCCTCCTTCTAGGTGGAGTAACCTTCCCACAAAGTCTCAAGAAATATCTAAGTTAAAGCACAAGACTTACAGAAGCTCGGTGGCAGAGAAGAATGAAAAATGCTTACAACCACGCGAGGATCAGTGAAGGAAACAGAGATCGCAGTTCACCCGAGAGCTCAAGAGGTTTTCACACCCAACAGACTTTTCTTTCAGCTTTCTTGTTGTTGTGTTCTTCTTTCCTCTCGCTGTTTTTACTGCTTCTGAAGCTCTGTTCCCGATCATGGTCAGACTGCACGAATCAGTGCTGCAGCCAATCCCTCTTTCTCCTTACCTGGTTCTCTGAACTCACACCAATGAAATCACAGTCATCACTGGCGTCTCTGGATACGAACCAATAAGTAGAGGTCAAACTGAGCGCAGCCCAATCGCAATCAGATTCGCCAGTGAACGTTGATGCCTCAAATGCATCTGTTGCAGCAAATCACAGTGAAAAGAGCACTTGTCTTCTTCTCTTAATGAAGCTTAATTTGAATTCAACCATGAGAGTGTGACCTGCAACCTGCAAGCTAAAAAGACTCACAGCAGATGGTTAAAAACAGACGGGTGAAAACAAATACGGCAAGAAGAAAAAGTGCATGCAGAACAATCAATATCGTGGGTCGGTCAGCAGACCGATCCACGCTTTCTGGATCATCGCTGATCGGTCTGGCGACCGATTAGGAACTAATCTGATCGGTCTCCAGACCGATCAGATGTCGCTGCGCACAGCTTTTGATCGGTCTGCGGACTGATCAGGCACTAATCTGATCGGTCCCGAGACCGATCAGATGTCGCTCTTCCCAAGCGCTGTAAGCCCTCCTGATCGGTCTCCAGACCGATCAGTAAAATCACAGTAGGCTACTGATCGATTTCTGATCGGTCTGCAGACCGATCAGTAATCGATCAGTAGCCACTGATCGATTCCTGATCGGTCGTCAGACCGATCAGGTGTCCAAGGTTTCACTAGATCGGTCTACCGACCGATCCAGCTTCTTGACTCAGTCCGGGTCGAGCCCTCTCTGACCTAGTCCGGAGAAACGAGCTCCCTAGCCCTCTCCGACTTCATCTGGTCCTAGAGAATGAGCTACCGAGCCCTCTCTGACTTCGCATGCCAAGTTTCCTTCTTGGACTTTTCAACACCAGATGTCCGATCACCCTTGATTCATCTGGATTTTCCCTTGCCTGGCTTCACTCACCAGGACTTGCACCTAGCTTCACTCACTAGGGTTTTCACCTGGCTTCACTTACCAGGATTTCCAATCTGCCTGGCTTCACTCACCAGGACTTTCCAACTGCCTAACATCCCAGTTAGGACTTTCTCAATCAGGTCAACCTAGTCAACCTAGATTAGTAATTAATCTGAGTTAAATATCTGATACAAACTTAAATCAGTGTCAACAGCAAAACAACATCCAGGTCAGACTGTATCAACAATACCTTCTAGAAAGACCTCTTGATCTTCTATCGTATTCCTCTTCTAACCTCGGACGTTGTGTGGGCAACGATCTTCCGAGATGAGAAACCACCAACCACCTTCTTCTCCTCCTAGCTAGGTTCGACCACAAAAAGCTTTACCAAGGATGAAGAACAAAACACCAACCAAGCTCCAAGAGATGCTAGCTTTCTCTCCTTCTTCTTCTTCTTCTTCTCCAAGTAGTATCCGGCCGCCATAAGAGCTCCAAGCCTTTGAGAGTTTTGGCCACCACAAAGAGGGAGAGAGGAAGAGGATGGCTGGCCACTCCAAGGAATAAAAGAGGGAAAGAAATAATAGAGGTTGTATCTCTTGAAGGCACCCTCACCCCTTCTTTTATATTCCTTGGCCTAGGCAAATTAGGAAATTTAATTACAATAAAATTTCCTTAATTTCCTTGACATGATTTAATTGAGAAAAATAAAATAAAATTTCCCCAATTAAATTCAAGTGGCCGGCCACATCATGAAGAACAAATTGGACAAGTTTCAATCAACAATTAAAACTTCCTAATTTGTTTCCAAAAATTTTAAAAAATAAAATTTCTCTTCAAAATCTCTTCATGGTTGATAAAAGGAAATTTCTATAATTTTAATTTTACAACATGTGAATAATTTTTAAAGAGAAAATAAAATATCTCACCAATCTACAAATAAGGAAAGAGATCTAATCTCTTTCTTTAATCTTTTGTAGATCTTTTACAAGAGAGATATTTTAATTTTAATTCTCTTTAATAAATTATATCTCCCACATAATAAAAATTAAAATTAAAATTCCTTTTTAAATTAATTTGGCCGGCCCCCACTAGCTTGGGTTCAAGCTAGGGTCGGCCACCCAATTTTATACCTAGGCCGTCCCTAGCTTGGTTCCCAAGCTAGCTTGGCCGGCCCCCTATTGGTGGGTATAGAAGGTGGATATAGGTGGGTATAGTACTCTTTAAATAAGAGGCTACGATAGGGACCGAGAGGAGGAATTGGTTTTGGTCTCCCGATAAAATTAAGCATCCCGTGTTCGCCCCGAACACACAACTTAATTTTATCAATAATAATTCATTCCACTAGAGAACTATTATTGAACTACCGCACCAATCCCAAATTACATTTTTTGGGCTCCTTCTTATTATGAGTATGTTAGTCTCCCTGTGTTTAAGATATCGAATGTCCACTAATTAAGTGAGTTACTGACAACTCATTTAATTAATATCTTAGTCCAAAAGTAGTACCACTCAACCTTATTATCATGTCGGACTAAGTCCACCTGCAGGGTTTAACATGACAATCCTTATGAGCTCCTCTTGAGGACATTATCAACCTAGTATCTCTAAGACACAGTTTCCTTCTATAATCAACAACACACACTATAAGTGATACCATTTCGCAACTTATCGGGCTTATTGATTTATCGAACTTAATCTCACCCATTGATAAATTAAAGAAATAAATATCAAATATATGTGCTTGTTATTATATTAGGATTAAGAGCACACACTTTCATAATAACCGAGGTCTTTGTTTCTTTATAAAGTCAGTATAAAAGAAACGACCTCAAATAGTCCTACTCAATACACTCTGAGTGTACTAGTGTAATTATACAGTCAAGATAAACTGATACCTAATTACACTACGACCTTCTAATGGTTTGTTCCTTTCCATTTTGGTCGTGAGCTACTGTTTATAATTTATAAGGTACTGATAATATCATCTTCTGTATGTAACACCACATACTATATTATCTACAATATAAATTAAGTGAACAACTATAACTAAAAGTAGACTATTTGACCAAATGTGATTCTTTATTCATAATGAAAGTTTACAAAGCTTAGGCTTTCAGTATACACTCCAACAATCACTTGCCTCCCCTTCAAGTCTAGTCGAAGGAGGCAATTTGTCCGACTGACTGGACTGCGACTTTAGCCGGGCGTATCCTCCGTGCTAGTATCCCCCGATCGGCCTGCCGCAGAGATGGCCTTGATTCAATGGCATTCACTGGATCCCCTCGTGTTCTGCGCCAATCTTCGACATTAAGGCTGAGCATGCGCTCATTAAATGCCTCGAATGGTAGAATGCCACGTGGCGTAATGCCATCATCGTACGGCGGCGGTGGCATGGTGCTTTGATGTGATCGAAGCGATTCGAAATGGACGGCCCGATGCACGCTTTGATTCCCGTGACCTGGATCCGACGGTGGAGGCCGCCCGGCCTCCACCCTATAAATTCTTCGTTTCCTTCTCTCTCGCATTTGCCTCTGCGATTTCGACCTTTGCCCCCAGCTCTTTAGAGCTCCGACGATTGCGTTCTCCTGCTTCCGGCGATCTCCGGTGTCTCCCTTCGATCTTCCTTCTTTTTCGTAAGGTTCTCCTCCTGCCTTTCTTGTTTCTGGTGCTTTCTTTACATTTCTTTCTCCCATTTTTGCTCCTGGATACTGTTCCGGCGATCTCTTCTTGTTTCTGTCCTCTTTCCTGGCCTCCTTCGCTCGGCCAATGGCTAGTTCTTCGTACCCCGAAGACCAGTCTCTCGGCCCATGGTACACCACCATGCAGTCCCGATTCGACCAGCGTGATTTGATATCCTGACAGACAATTTCGAAATCCCCGAAGATTTTGAACTTCTTTTGGCCGGTCCTTCCGCTCAGCCGCACAGGCCGCCGCACGGAGCCTTCTGCGTCTTCCGCGACCAATTTACCGCCGGTCTGCGGTTCCCTGTACATCCTTTCATCCTAGATGTTTGTAATTATTTCGGTGTGCCAACACCTTTCGTCTCCTTTGCGGTGTTGTTGTTTTGTTCAAGATTCACAACATCCCCCTCCGACCGGAGGTCTTTTTTTATTTTTATTACCCCAAGCAAGCCGAACCGGGCACCTTTATGTTCCAAGCTCGACCCGGCTTAGTCTTCTTCAACAAGCTACCTTCTTCCAATAAACATTGGAAGGATTATTTTTTCTACATCCGTATGTCCGATCGGGCCAACTTCCCGACCCAGTGGCAGGTCAGCCTACCCCCTACTCCCGAGATGAAGAAATTGAAGACCCGACCGGACTATCTCCACGCTGCAAATATACTAGTCGGTCTGCGACTTGACATCAACAAGCTTCTTCACGAAGGGGTGATGTACATCTTCGGCCTGAGTCCCATACGGACTCCTCTTCCGACCGGCTTGGGTAAGAACTTTGCTTGGGCATTTGCTTTAATTGCTAACTGATTTCTTTTCTTTCCCTTGCAGCGGATATCGTCATGGATTCAGTGATGGCCGGCGTTTTGAAGAGAAAGGCGGCAGCGCTAGAAGCCGCGGTGGCCCGAGAAATGGAAGCGTTGGGTATCCAGCCGGTCGGATCCCACGAAGGAGAGAGCGGGACTCAAGCTGAGTCGGCCGCTCAAGCTTCTCAGCAAAACGTGGCCAGTGGAGCCACCCCCCCTGGAGAACCAACTGCCCCCGAGGAAGGTTCCGCTCGGGAGGAGGAGCAGCCTCTACAAAAGAGGCGCCGAGTGGAGACTCCCCTGCGGTCGGCTACCTCCGCAGTCCAACCATCTGAGCGGGTCACTGCGACTGCTCGGGGCAAGGCGCCAGAGGCCGAAACCATTTCGTCCGATCGGACGCCTTCTAACTGGGACGAGCCAGCTGCTCCAGTTGAGGCAACTCCGATCAGCACCCTTCCGCCCGCTCGTCACTCAGTCCAGCGCTCAACCATTCATTCCAAGTTTTCTGCGCGGGCTTCTGATCCCCTTCCGACTGCCGGTCGGACGACCCTCGGTCATGGCCGCACGATTCGGGTCACTCTTCATCTCCCGACTGAAGAGCTACTGCCAGAGGCCGACCGACCAACCGCGCCCGAGCACACCATTACCTTGAAAGGGCCCCTAGCTGAGATGTGGGCCGATGCTCGGGCATGCACAGTGCTGATCCCCCTCCGAAACTTGGCCAATAGCCACATGCGGGAGGCCACGGGGGTAAGTTCACTTTCTCCGAAGTTTTGTATGCATTCCTTCTGATCGGCCGCTAACAACCCTAATTTTCTTTTGCCAGAGATGGGTGGAGGAGATTGCAGTCTCCAACCGCCTAGCCTTGGTGGATGAGGAGTTAAGGCAGTTGAAGGCGGCGTGCGGTCCATCCGGCTCTCAAGGCCCATCGTACTCCGAGCTGCAGAAAGAGCTTAAGAGGGCTCAGGATATGCTGGCGGCCGAGCAGAAGAAAATAGACGATCAGGCCCACGCCTTGGCCGAGTCCGAGCGACAAGTTAAGTCGCTCGACACAAAATTAACCCTGGCCACGACTCGAAAAAATACGGTCATCTCCGATCTGGAGAAAAAGAACGTGGAGGCTCGGGGCCTGGAGCTGAAGGTAAAAAAGATGATGGAGCAACTCGACAGAGAGAAGGTGGGCCGCTCGGCCGACGCGAAAAAGCTTAAGAATCTGAACGAGGCCCTCACTGACTCCCAGGCGGCTTTCAAAGAATATCAGGATGCCGAGCCGAGTTGAGTCGCTGCCTTGAGACAGGGCTACATCCGTTCGCCCGAATTCTCGGAGAAAATTTGCGAGCGGATGTACACAGCCTTCGACTTGGCTATGACCGCTACCATGACATATCTGAAGTCCACGGGCCTTCTTCTAGAGTCCACTAACATTCCGGCCGGCGATCAGGTGGCGCTTCTAGATAACATCCCCGAGACCCTCTACGATTATATCGAGTAACTTTTGTAATTGGCCACTCGGCTAGATATGATCCCTTTTGTACTTAGGCCGCCCGGCCTAAAGTTTTATTTTTAATGCAATGTTTTCCTTTCGCGTACTTTGTCCTTTTGCACTTTGTCCTTTTGCTAGTTAATATGTGTGTTGCCCGCTCGCCTATTATCACACCTCTGGCATTAGAAAGGAATTTTTGCGAAGTACTTGGCATTGCCCTTCCGCTGAGCTAAATATTTCGGATGCGTAACATTCTGCTTTGATAGCAGAGATTGCTCGCTAGAAGCCGACAAGAACCTTTGGGCTCTGAGCCGAGCAGAACGTAGAGTCGGTCGAACGATATTGAAGGCGAGCTTCTCGGACACTTGCAGTCTTCTTTTTTTTATTGCCTTCTTCCGCTCGGAATATTTATAGACGCCGGCTCGTCTCTCGATATTTAACGTCGGAGCTCGACGGTCTTCCGCTCGGACGTTTATAGACGCCGGCTCATCTCTCGATATTTAACGTCGGAGCTCGACGGTCTTCCGCTCGGACGTTTATAGACGCCGGCTCGTCTCTCGATATTTAACGTCGGAGCTCGACGGTCTTCCGCTTGGACGTTTATAGACGCCGGCTCGTCTCTCAATATTTAACGTCGGAGCTCGACGGTCTTCCGCTCGGACGTTTATAGACGCCGGCTCGTCTCTCGATATTTAACGTCGGAGCTCGACGATCTTCCGCTCGGACGTTTATAGACGCCGGCTCGTCTCTCGATATTTAACGTCGGAGCTCGACGGTCTTCCACTCGGACATTTATAGACGCCGGCTCGTCTCTCGATATTTAACGTCGGAGCTCGACGGTCTTCCGCTCGGACATTTATAGACGCCGGCTCATCTCTCGATATTTAACGTCGGAGCTCGACGGTCTTCCGCTCGGAGGGTTTATAGACGCCGGCTCGTCTCTCGATATTTAACGTCGGAGCTTGACGGTCTTCCGCTCGGACGTTTATAGACGCCGCTCGTCTCGATATTTAACGATGGAGCTCGACGGTATTCCCCGGACGTTTATAGACGCCGGCTCGTCTCTCGATATTTAACGTCGGAGCTCGACGGTCTTCCGCTCGGAGGGTTTATAGACGCCGGCTCGTCTCTCGATATTTAACGTCGGAGCTCGACGGTATTCCGCTCGGACGTTTATAGACGCCGGCTCGTCTCTCGATATTTAACGTCGGAGCTCGACGGTCTTCCGCTCGGACGTTTATAGACGCCGGCTCGTCTCTCGATATTTAACGTCGGAGCTCGACGGTATTCCGCTCGGACGTTTATAGACGCCGGCTCGTCTCTCGATATTTAACGTCGGAGCTCGACGGTCTTCCGCTCGGACGTTTATAGACGCCGGCACGTCTCTCGATATTTAACGTCGGAGCTCGACGGTATTCCGCTCGGGCGATGCGTCCGCTCGGGGGGCTTTCCTTTTTCTGCTATCTCGTCTTGGCATTTCATCCGAAGATGATCCCCGATCTCGATTAGTTGCTGTGGATTCAGGAGGAGTGCGGAAGAGTGCCCGATGGAATGGAACTGTCGCTGGTGGTGCTTCCGCTCGGCCACCCGATGCTGACGTTGCTTGCTGCTCCTGCCGCTCGGCCGTTGCTTTCTGTTTTTGTTCCACGAGCTTGGCGGCCCTCAACTCGATCAGAGCGTCGAGTTCTTCCGTGGAAAGTGTCACCGTGTGTTGTCGTCCAACCTCGTCCATTGTTTCCGTTCGGATGCAGGAGTGTTCCCACAAACGGCGCCAATTTGATCCTGTCCGAACGCTGACTCAACGGACGCTGGGCACGTGGCGCTCTCCGGTTTGCTGATATAGATCTCCGGCTAATCGTATGAAGCTCCGGCGAACCTGCACAGAAGTCGGGCCGGGAAGGGGTTCCCGGTGGCGACCCTCCGACGCTCAAGTCAGGCAAGCTAGTGAAAAAAGTGGCTCCAAGGTTGTATATCGCGTACCTCCGGCGAATTATGAGGCTCTCTATATAGAGTGGTGAAAGAGCTCCTGCACGTTCTTCGAGGTGCATACGTGTCTGCAACCCATACCTCGGTATGTGTCTGTCAGAAAGCTTACCTGACGCCATACTGCTACAGTCCAGGCATGTCCTCGATGGGACAGCGGAACCCCCTGTCATAAGATTTGGAGTATGGCCTACATGGGGAGCATACCCACTGTCAGGAAGAGATGTACCTTGTCCTTTTCCCCTTTGCTCCCGATCTAGCGTCCGGCCGGCCAGCTTCCGTGACATCCGGCCGGACATATATGGTGGTTTACTTGGGAGATTCTCAATCACGTGCTTTGTGGGGACTATTAGCAGCATGCTACTTTATGGCTTCGGCCGAGCGTGCCGTCCGCTTGGCCTTCCGCTCTTGTCCACTGAGCGCCGGAACCTTGATTTTCGACAAGGCCCCTTTAACAGTTAACCACACCGGCCATCCATCCGGACGGTCGGACCCACACCTCTCCGGCCGGACTCCTGCTAATTTGACTTCCCCGTGGCGTTGACCCCCCCGGACGGGGGTCACCTGTTCTTACAACCGGATCACTCATCAAACTTAGTAGTATCAAATCATAAATCACATGTTTTCCATTACTGTTCTCCATATGACTTTTACACATTAGCAAGACAATCTAGAACCTAACAAAGCTCACTCCTTGTGTAGGAAATGGAGAAAGTGGGGATGTGAGAACATGCCCACGTTCCCCACTACACTTGATGGAAAAGACCATCATACCCCTAGGTTATTTCCCTTTATAAATAGTTCGTCCAAGGATCATCAAGGAGGGCAATGTAGAGAGAGGAAGGAGAATATCTGAGGCGGTGAGATTTAGTTCGTGGAATTGTGGAGAGCTTTACGATCCTATGATCGCTCTTCCGACAGTGAGTCTTGCCGACGCCGATTGTAGATATGTGGAAGATCGCTGTAAGTATTTACTGTTTATTATTTTAATTTCGTTTCAACCCATGCATTTAAAATAATCAATAATGATATCAGAGCATAAATTATTTCTAAATGCTTGAGACGAATTATGAAATCACTCTTCAGATATTTTTCTGTATCACTTTGCCATTTCTCGTCGTTATTTTGCATGACTAATATGCCGTAGCAAATAAGCGCCGACGACTACATAACGACAGGGAGATCGGCGATAAGGTCGCTGGTAAAAGTCACCGCTGGCGTTAGCGTGACTGCTTGGCAACGCACTGTGCCAATTGCAGCAGTATAGCAATTTTCATCGGAGCAGGACTCAGGCCATGGGGATTTGCTTGCGACGACATACCGTGGCCGGCGTCCTGGCTGGCTGACAATGTGCTGATGACTGGGACATACACAGCAGATATCAGCGATCTTGTCGGACTTAAAGACGACTGGATTTAGGTGCCGGAAAGGACCGGCTATCGTCGGCACAGAAGGTTGGCATGGCTAGTGACTGAGTTCGCAGCTGTCGCGTGACGGCATGCGCGGCGTGTGAACGTGGGCAGCCGTGCGGTGGAGAAAATGCGATGCGAAGAAAATGACGAAGAAATACGAAGTTCGTGAGGAAATGTTTGATTTTCAAAAATCAAATAAATAAAAAAATAAAAGGTTGTCGCATGCTTTTAGATTAAAAAAAAATGAAAAATTTTTATTTCGAATTGCTTTTCATGCAATTTTTTTTAAGCGTCTGTGTTTTAAATATATATATATATATATATATATATATATATATATATATATATATATATATATATATATATATATATATATATATATATATATATATATATATATATAAATTAAAATTAGGATTATTAGTCCAATTTTAATTAATTATGTGGGTTTAATCTGATTGGTTCAATTAGACGTTATTTAGATTAAACCATTAGTTGGTTTAACTGAACCAATTTGATCAAAACCCGAATCAATTTGGGTTGATTAATTGAATTTGGACCAAATATGATCAAATGACCAGATTCATTTTAATGGGTCAAATTTAATTAAATGATTAGATTTATTCTAATCGATCAGACTTAAACCAATGAATATTGGTTTGATCAAACGGATCTGAGGTTGATCAATAAGTCTGAAATTGATAGAAATAGACTTATATCAAACAGTAGCAGAATATAGGTACAAAAATCCTTATCCAATTAGATTAGTTCTAATTAAGGACAATGGACCGAACTTAGAATCTGAATCCATAATCAACTGATCCAATGGATACCGATCCAATGGGTATGACTAATTAGATCAGTTCTAATTGTCAACTTGAACTCCTGAAAATCGAGAAGATTTGTTTTTCTTGATTTATTATGTTGGTACTATGCATGTATAAATTGAAATAAGCCGCTTTTGTACTGGTTAGTCGGTTTTGTACTGACTTATTTAATTTCAATTTTTCAGATGGCACGGATGATTACCACATTGACTTACTGCGAATTGTGACAAAATCAGCTCAGGGAGGAAATTCAGGAGATAGAGTATAACTCTATTTATGGAGTCGACAGATACATTGGACGACTTGATGATCTAGTTTGGAAACTTGAGCGGAAAGAGTTTCCAGTCCTAGACAATTATAGGATTTGGGCTTTGATGCGTTCATTGCCAAAAAATCCTAGGATGATAGCAGACTATATTTGGGGGCGTCATCAAGGACGTGTCACATATTCAGTATTATATGAGGAACTGCTTCACCATATGACTGAAGAGGATCCAAAAGAGTTTGAAGAGTACTAGGAAATGATCGAGGAGGATCTAGAAGAGGATCCAATTGAGGACTCGATAGAGAATCTTGAAGCTGTCCTGCCTGAGATTACCTGTTACGTCACCGCAAGTTTACGATTACGTCGTCAGTAATAAAAAGGATATCGAATCCACAGGGACTGTTGATTAAGCACTAGTTAACTTCGCACGGTGAATTATATAGACAATCTAAAGTTGTTAACAAACTATAAAGAGTAAGAGAAGAGAAAAGAGAGAGAGTAGAGAGAGAATGAGCGTAGTGAATGGAGGATGATAGATTCTAGGGTTTCGGTTTCTTTGTGATACTCATTAATGTGAAATGATCTACCAATTCTATCCTCAATTGAAATGTATTTGTAAGAAGTCACCGGTTATTTCGTACAGAAAACATCGGTCAAGGACTCTCATCTAAACCTTAAGTAATCAAATAGTTATGATCCCTATGAAGCCCGTTTAATGGGGCAAACCTGTCACGACGCCCCACGGTCATACAATATAGAAACACATCACTAATTAATTCACATTAAGATATAGGATTCTACATATCAATCCATCCTACTTCTTTGTAGATTCTTGTCTCACCCCTCAAAACAATCCCCTAAATGTCCATTTAATGGGGAAGCTCTGTCACGACGCCCAGCGATAATACAATCTAAAGAATTCCTCATCAAGATTCCATAAGAAATACAAACAACCAATCAAGAATGATAATTAGATTCAAAACACAACAATCCACACAAGATTGAATTTATACAAAACATGACAATGTCATTGAATCAAGAAGATGGCAAATCTTTGAAATCTCACATCAATTTACATCACAAATATTTCCTACATCCTAAATCTGGAGATCTACTCCATAGCAAGAGAATAAAACCAAGAAACAAGACGTAAAGTAATCTACAACTTAAGATATAAGGAGAAGAGAAGAGAAAGCTTATCCATATAGCACCGGTCTTCTTGGATGCAATCCTTTTCTCTGGAGGAGGGCGGATCGATGGCGGAGATGGAAGATCTAGGGTCTCCCCAAAGGGGAGAACCCTTCCCAAAGGAATGGGGAAAAGCCCCAAGCCAAAGATCGCCCAAGATCAGAGAAAAGGGGAAAAAAACTCCTTTTATAGGCTAGGCACGGGCACCACACGACCCGTGACACGGCCGTGTGGCCTTCACACGGTCATGTGCACTTCCCTCTCGATCAATGTGACACGACCGTGTAGATTCACACGATCGTGTACTGCTTCAGCAGTGGATGGCCTACACGGCCGTGTGGCACACACGGCCTAGCACATTTTGGCCTCTGGAAATATTGCACGGCCATGTGGACTTCACACGACCGTGTTATGCTTGGTCTTTAGAAATCTTGCACAGCCGTGTGAATCTACACGGTCGTATTCTGAAGCTACTTCAAAAGTGACACAGCCGTGTGAATCCACACAGCCATGTGCTGCCTTGGATCTGGTCTGAGGGCACGACCGTGTGGTCCACACGGCCAAAGTCTTCTTCTTCTCTGGAAATGTGACACGACCATGTCATGGCCATGTGGTTCTCACACACCCCTTGCATGGCCCTTGCCATAGCTCTAAATGGCTATGTTTCATTTCAACATCTTTTATACCATCAAGATGGAGTTTTATCTAGTTGAAGTCTTCATCAAAGTTGTAGATCTTGAAGTTATCTACAAATCGGTATAAATAATAGCCCA
Organism: Zingiber officinale; assembly: GCF_018446385.1. Taxonomy (NCBI): domain Eukaryota; kingdom Viridiplantae; phylum Streptophyta; class Magnoliopsida; order Zingiberales; family Zingiberaceae; genus Zingiber; species Zingiber officinale. The sequence continues at coordinate 16,187,458 of NC_055992.1, forward strand.
AATCTCTAACCGAGCACAAAGTTATAACCATTTTACTTTTGGTCTGCAGTGTTGAAAATTCCACACGGCCGTGTGGCATTCACACGACCTCGACATGCCCCCACACGACCTTCACATGGTTGTGTGGTCTCCGCACGGCCAGAACTTGGAAGAACTTAGTTTTCGCATGTTTGTGACACTCTGGAAGCTCTAGACTTCATTTAAGCTCTGTTTTGTTCCAAATCACGTCCTATTAATCAAAATAAGTAAAGAGTAGATCTCCAAACAAAATATAATGGAAGTATTATTGTTGGGACCTATATGCCCACTAGAGGGGGGGGAGGGGTGAATAGCGTTGCGTCGCGCTCCTTGTGTCGTTTGCTTCGTCTTGATGATGATATGCAGCGGAAACAAAATACAAGACTCACACAACGGTAACAAGTAGATTTACTTGGTATCCACCTCAAGATGAGGTGACTAGTCCAAGGATCCACATACGACATGCTATCTTCACTATGAAACACTCCTTCTCAGTCGCAGCCGAAGGTGGAGAAGCCTTGTACAAATTCTCACACACACAAAGAACTCACACAAGAAGAAAATACAAGATATAAATAAAATACACCCTTCTTCTTGCTTACTTGTTGCTTATTGTTGCCTCTTGAAGCTTGTGAATGCACCTCAAGTGCCTTCAAGAACTGGCGGTGAATGCTGGAGAAATCATCGTGAGGATCAGAGAAGAATCGCAGGAAAAAGCTCGCAAAGAACTTACCAAGAAAACGCTCCGCCCAGGCTTTAAACAGTGCTCCCAATCGATCGAATTCATCCCTAATCGATTACCACGTCAGCACCACTCCATCGCAGCCATCCATCACCTGCATCCTGCGCAACGGTCACTTCCCAAAAGATCGGCCAATCGATTGGGACTTCCTGAATTGATCGCTCGATCGATTCAGAATCTTTCTGTTCTCTCGCATCCGCGTGAGAGCTTCTGCTGCCCAATCGATCGACCGATCGATTGGTAGCTCCCAATCGATCGCCCAATCGATTGGGAAAGCCTCTGTGCTCACGATTTCACATCCCAATCGATCGGCCGATCGATTGGGCCTTTCCACAATCACAACACAGTCCAAATCGATTGATCGATCGATTTAGACCATGTTCAATCGATCGCCCGATCGATTGAACATTCTGAACTTGACTCAAACTCAAGTCCAAAGTCCCAAACCCAACTTACGGTCAACTGTGACCTGTTGGGTCTCCATGCCTAGCATTTGGCCACACCCGACCAACCTCGAACTAGTCTTCTAACCTCCTCTATCAGCCTTGCATCCCTCGGATATCTCCCTATCCTTCATGCCTTGCCTTCAGGAGCTTCCTTCAGCCTCATCCTAGTTGTCGGGTCTTCCTTGCCAAGTCATACCAAGACTTACCTTGCCAATACCACATGCTTGGACTTACACCCTTTGCCAAGATCACACTTGGACGTTCCAATTGCCTGGCTCCTCACCAAGACTTTCTCCTTTGCCAAGATCACACTTGGACTTTCCAACTGCCTGGCTCCTCACCAGGACTTTCCACTTGCCTGGCTCCTCACCAGGACTTTCAAAATTCCTAACATCCAGTTAAGACTTTCCCAGTCAGGTCTTCTATCAACCTTGACCTACTTGACTTTTATTCTAATCAACCTGGTCAATCCTTGGACCATCTCCATAACCGGACGATTGCTCCAGCAATCTCCTTATATTGTCAAACATCAAAACTCAAATCTTGACTCAAGCTTGACTCTCAACTCAAGCTTAGTCAAACTGGTTAACCTTGACCTAGGGAAATTGCCCTGACAATCTCCCCTTTTTGATATTTGACAATATCTCTAAATTAGGCTAAATCCCATAGCCTTAATCTTTTCTTTATACCAATGCTAAATCTCATAGCCTTAACCTTTTCTTTATACCAAGGCTAAATCCCATAGTCTTAACCTCTTCTTTATACTAAGGCTAAATCTCATAGCCTTAACCTCTTCTTTTTATCACAAGGCTTGAATGAAGGTTTCCTTCATTCTCTCCCTTTCCTAGGGGGCACACTCTCCTTGCTTAGGATGAAGGCCTAACTTAACCTTCTATTCTCCTCCTTTGTCACACATCAAAAACTGAAAACAAACTCTTCTCCATAAGAGTTAACTCTACATTGTTTATAATCTCATATGTTGTTAACAACCCCACAATGAAGATCTCATATCCTTCATTGCTGGCAAAACTCCCCCTTGAGCTCCACTTCACAATGCTCATCCTAGAGCATACATCAACTTTCCAATGAAACTCCCATTCATTGTATTCAATGCTCCCCCTTGAGTAGTAATCTTCTTCTCAATGCTCATCCAAGAGCATTTTTCACTTTACCAATGAAGGCCCGATCCCCTTCATTAATCCAACGCTCCTCCTTGAGCGGTAATCTACTCCACAATGCTCATTTGAGAGCATTTATCATCCTAACAACGAAGATAACCAATCTTCCATTGCTCTCTAATACTCGACCCTGAGTATTATCCATCACGAAGGTTTAACCCACCTTCCAAGGTCTTTAAAAAGATTTTTATGTTTTTAAAGAGTCACTCCCCCTAAAAACATGGTCAAACTTCTATCATTGCACTAACAATGACTTGGAGTTCTTAAACAGTTAGGAAAACCAAAACTTGAAGTTTTGAGATTCAAAATTCAATAATGAAACTAAACCTCAACCTAAACTTCACCTAAGTTTACCTTAACCAATCCATACTTGCTTTCATCATGAAAACTCCCCCTAAATGTATACAAATGTATCCCAAGGGGTTTGGAATGGTTATTGGGACTCGAAGTGACTTGAACTGCAGAAATCAGGCTTTTCCAGCCATAATCAGACTTCCCAATCGATTGAAGTTGGGACTCAATCGCTTGAAATCACTTCAATCGATCCATGGATTGATTCTGCAAGCTTCTGCCCGCAGAAATTCCCTCTGAATCGATCCAATCTAGATCAATCGATCGACTGATCGATTCACTAACCTTCTGTTCACAGGAATGGACTTCCCAATCGATCGACTGATCGATCGAACTCATCCCAATCGATCAGCTGATTGATTGGGTTTCTGATTTCCTGAAATTCAATTTCAGCGAAATTCAGAAACTCCCCAAAAATTCTACAAAACTCTAAAAATTATGAAAATTCATGTAGACATTATTTAGGGTATAATTTATCAAGAAAAAATAATTTTCTACGAAAATACTTCCTATTTTCAAAGATGGATACAAACTTGAGAACATGTAAAAACTTTAGTGTTTTCTTCCAAGTTTGTGCCTAATTATTCAATGATGATTACTATCAAAAGATAGTTTTCACCACGGTTTTCAAAAAGTATTTTAAAATGAATTTCAAAACTAATACCCAATCATGTTCTTTGGGCTCAATGCACATGACTTGTACATTAACTTTCCCAATGATTGGAAAACACATAATGTTACGAACCGCAAGTATACGGTTACGTCGTCAGTAATAATAAAAGATATCGTATCCACAGGGACTATTGATTAAGCACTAGTCAACTTCGCACAACGAATTATCTAGACAAACCTAAGATTGGTGAGAAAAGAGAGTAAGAGAAAGAGAAGAGAAAAGAGAGAGAATGGATCTTAAGAGGGATTGAGCTTAGAGGATGGTGGATGATGGATTCTAGGATTTCGGTTTCCTTTTAATGCTAGGTGATGTTACATAGATTGCTTAGTTCCTATCCTCTATATTCATGCTCTTGTAGGAAGTTAGATTCATTACCGACTGTCCTCTACAGTGGATAAGCCGGCATGATCTCCTACTCTATGTCCTATGTTACTAATGGGAATAATTCCTATATTATCCTTACACGGGCTTGCCTGTCACGTGCATCCCTCGGATAATCAACATAGAAACATACTAACACACAATAACATAGAAATATAAATAGTGATTATGTCCGATCCCCTACTTCCTTGTGGAGATTTGCTTCTCCTTTCAAGGTGATACCCTAAATCGTCCTTACACGGGCATATCTGTTACGTATGTCCCTCGGATAATCGATCTAGGGTATCCCCCCTACGGGATTAACAATTCTACTCAACCATTTGATAAAACATGCAAAAGATATAAACAAGATTCACACACACATTACATCAAACATGAATAAGGCATCAACAAGTCATTGAATAGAAAACATGGCAAATCTACATAGTTTTACATCATCATCACATCATAAATACTTCCTATATCCTAGATCTAGAGATATACTCCATTAATAAGGAAGAAAAATCCCAAAATATAAAGAAAAGCATACTTACAACCCTAGATTTGAGAAAAAGGGGAAGAAGAGATGCTTGCCGATGATTCCGATGTCTTGGGGATGCCTCCTTGCTCCAGAGATAGATGGATCGCCAAGGGATGGAGGAGAATGAAGCTCTAGGGTTTCCCCCTAATGGGAGAACCCTTCCCCAAGGATAGGGACGAAGTCCCAAACCCAAGATGAGTCAAAGAATGAGGATCTTGACCCTTTTATACCTCCTCCAAACTGCCCAGGAAAATTAGGAAAACAGGGGTCCGGTAAACTGGATTTTTCACCTACTAAACCAGGTTTTCTCATGATTCACCCTGAACCAAAGTTGTATCTATTGAAATTATCTTCAATCTGATACTTGAATCGAGCACTGGCTCCAACCGAGCCGAAAGTTATGGTGGTTCAAAGTTTGGTCTGCAGTCTGGGCTGAGGTCCAGTTGAACCCGTGGTTGGGAGGCACGGCTGTGCCATTTAACATGGGCAGATAAGTCTCTCTCTCTGTTGGACCTGAAGAAAAGTTGTAGATCTTGAAGTCAGCTACATTTTAGTGTAAAGAACAGCCCGAAACTCCAACGGATCACAAAGTTATGGCCGTTTTACGAACAGTCTGTAATCTACTAGAATTCAGCACCAACTATGTTTTTGGCGTGGCATGACCCCTGTTCTTCGTCACACGGTCGTGTGGAATCGATATGGCCTGACACGGCTCCCTCCCGGGTTGAGTCACACGGCTGTGTGGATCATACGACCATGACCTTCTTCGTCTCTGCCAAGGTCACACGGTCATATGGATTCACACGGTCGTGGCCTTCCTCTACTCTGGAAACTTGACACGGCCGTGTGCTGCCTGGCCATGGGGAGCTTGGCACGGCCGTGTGAGTCACATGACCATGGCCTTCTTCACATCTGATGCTAGCACGGCCGTGCCATTTGGCACGTCCAAAACATACCAATGGCCACATGACCGTGTGGCATACACGACCTAGGCTGGATTTCTTCCGGAGTTGCTCCAGTGTGCATTTTTACTCCATTTTCGCTCCAAATAGTATCCTGTCAATCAAAACAAGCAAAGAGCATATCTCCGAATAAAATAAATGGAAGTATGACATTACAATAAAATAGAGTGCAATAAACATAGATTATGCTAATGAAATACAAGTAGATGTGCATCAAGACATGCATAAAAGTGTATATAACCTACGTACATCACACCCCCAGACTTAAACCTGTGCTTGTCCTCAAGCAAAACTCGCAATCTAGATTCATGTGGTTAGATAGTGCATCATAATCTCTAGCAAACCAATCTAATCCTATCAAATGATTTCATTGGTGAGCAAGATACAAAAGCAATTTGAGTATGACCTAAATAGTAGTCCTCCGTGCTCAGTGCGAAAGTGACCTATGTTTATCAAGTTTCAATCCCTAAGTCTAGTCAATTCGTTATAAAATTGTGTTCCTTATACTTCCGGCGATAGACACTTACCTGCCACAAGCAATGTTCGTTCCCCTAAAAAATGCTATGCATCGTCTATACAAGGTCTCAAAGGAATACTCAGTATCAAGAGAAACATAGCATTCATTTCCCCAGTAACCTAACTTGGTCTCAAAGGCGTGAATTACTAGTTTCTACTCACGATAACTATTTTTTTATCCCTTATTTTTTTTTTCCTTTGAATGTTTTCAAAGTATCAAACTTAAACAAACTTTCATCATTTTTTTCTTGGAAATGATTTTTCCAAATGAGCTTACATGATCTGATGAGTTTATCCATTAACCAAAATGCAGTTGAGAGGTCACCATAGAAGCACAAGTACTAGTCCAATTCTATAAATCATGACTATTTTAGAGTTATCAACCATCAAAAATAGGCATAGTGTATAGAGATCCTAAAACGAGGCCAATACTTAAACTCTTATAGTAAAAGCATTGCTCACTTCATGCTATCAAAGATAGAAAAAGATAGATCACTAAATATACTAGCACCATAAGTAACTCATAAACCATATAAAATCTAGAATAGATGTGCTAGTATTTTGCAATAAGGACAAACAATCATGACGTGATGAATGATGCAACTAGAAAATTTTATTAGGCAAAAAAGAAATAAGAAAACTAAATCAAATGCATCCACCCAGACTTAAACTTTTCATTGTCCCAATGAAAACTAGAAATGTAATGTGAAGGAGATTTATGAAGTTTAGAGATGTTACTAAGTGATGAGCTCCAAATGATTGACATTCATGTTTTTAAAGATACTCCTCTATCCAATGCTCACATTCTTCCACAACTTTGAAATCTACAAAAATAAAATAGACAAGAAACATTAAGTAGAGGGTACATTTTTACTATAAAGAAATGAAACTAGAAAAAACTAAAGACATGAATGAAAATAAAGAAAATGAACTTGGGTTGCCTCTCAAGAAGCGCTTGTTTAAGGTCATTAGCTCGACCACATCATTAGATTCATCTAAATCTCGCTCTTGGAAGGGTAAGATATTTTAGAACCTTCTTACCAAGGGTTCTCAGTTTTTCAACAAATAAGCTCTCCTTCAAAGGTTCAACCCTATCTTGTCCTTGTGAACCCTGTGCAACATATGTCCTACCACCATTATGCCAAAAAAAGAATTGATTAGTAACAGTAGAAAAATGAATTGAAATTTGACTTTTACCAATCACTAATGTAAGAAAATCATTGAGCATGGTTTGACATTTAGATAAAGAAGGTTGTGGCTCAAGTGGTGGTCTTTCTAAAAGAGGTGATTCTTGAGACTTAGCTTCAATTGCACGAGTCCCTACACTCTCAACATCAACTAGTTCATGTCCTACATCATCCAAAGTGACTAATGGTTGTGTGACTAAGGGGAGTGATTCTTGGGTCATCCCTACACATCCCTCCACAACATGACTATAAATTGGTTCAGATGTAGGAAGGGAAGACTCTTCTAAATCTTTGACATTAGGAGGTAATGAAATTAAAGTGGTGCACTCCTTTATCAAAATCTTAGATGCATGATCCTCAAGCTCATCACAATGTTTTCTTATCATAGACTCGAGATTAGCTGATTTTCTATTATTTATTGAGTCTATACTATCAAGTGTAGCATGCATTTTCTTGATGTCCTTGTGTGATTCAGCTTGAATAGCTAGAACCTCCTCTAAACCTTTCAAAATTCTATCTATAAATGATGAAAATTGGGGGTCATTCGAGTCAGAGGCATATCTGTGTAAATTTGATAAAGTCATTTCAATCTAATTTTCTATCATGTTCATCAATTGATGTTCCCAAATTGAATAACTTGTAACAACTCTCAATTGAACGACCTATTTTATTGCAAGTTTTATAAAAATTTTGCTCTAACCTTTGATTAAAGTTAGAGAAAACACCCCTTCTTTCTACATGCATTCTATATGGATGATCAAGCAATACTGGACAATTATCAAATATATGACCAGTTGCACAACAGAATTCACATAAAAGAGTATTAGAGTTCACAACAAATATTTGGTCAAACTTTTGAAATAGAGCTTTCAATCTAATAATTAGTTTAAACATGTTCATCTAAATGATTATAACCAAAATAAGATAGACATGTAGGAAGAAAAAAAATGCAGAATTAAAAATAAAGTAAAGAAAAATGCATAATGAAAATAAGAAAGAACATGTAAAAAGAAAAAGATTAATGTCTAGAGTAACTCATTTGCTAATCAACTAATGTTAATCGAAAACAGTCCCTAGCAATGGTGCCAAAAACTTATTACGAATCGTAAGTGTACGATTACATCGTCAGTAATAATAAAAGATATTGTATCCACAGGGACTATTGATTAAGCACTAGTCAACTTCGCACAACGAATTATCTAGACAAATCTAAGATTGGTGAGAAAAGAGAGTAAGAGAAAGAGAAGAGAAAAGAGAGAGAATAGATCTTAAGAGAGATTGAGCTTAGAGGATGGTGGATGATGAATTCTAGGATTTCGATTTCCTTATAATGCTATGTGATGTTACATAGATTGCTTAGTTCCTATCCTTTATGTTCATGCTATTGTAGGAAGTTAGATTCATTACTGACTCTCCCCTGTAGTGGATAAGCCAGCATGATCTCCTACTCCATGTCCTATGCTACTAAATGGGAATGATTCCTATGTTGTCCTTACACGAGCTTGCCTGTCACGTGCGCCTCTCGGATAATCAACATAAAAACACACTAGCATACAATAACATAGAAATACAAATAGTGATTATGTCCGATCTCCTACTTCCATTTTGAAACATGCTCTAGCAGTTGAAACATGTCCTCAAAGGAAACACAGACTGCCCTCAAAGGAAAGAGAACAATAAAGGTATATCTCATGCTCCAGTAGTTGAAACATGTTTAGCGGTGTTATCTACCAGCACCTGGTGTGTAGATATGGGAGCCACTGATCATGTCTGCAACTCTTTGCAGGGGTTTCAGGAAACCCGACGACTATTTGAAGGAGAGATAACCGTCTACATAGGCAATGCTACTAAGGTGGCGGCTATTGCAGTGGAAGACGTCTATTTATCTTTTGATAGGAATAGAAGTTTGGTTTTAAGAAATGATCTTTTTGTACCCAGTTTCAAAAAGAATTTAATTTCAGTTTCTAAACTGTATTTAGATGGATATTCTGTTTCCTTTAATAACAATGTGGTTATAAAGAGAAATAGGGTTATTATCTATTCTGGTGAGTTGGTTGACAATTTATATACTTTAAATCCAATTCCTTCCACAAAGCAATAAATGAAAATTAATAACACATCTTCTAATTCCAATAAGAGAAAGGAACCTTCGGAGATGAACAAAACATATCTTTGGCATCTAAGGCTTGGTCATATTAACTTAAGTAGGATTCAAAGGCTTATAGCTGATGGACTCTTGGGTTCATTAGTGGTGGAAAACTTTCTAACCTGTGAATCTTGCTTGGAAGGTAAAATGACCAAGAGACCTTTTAAGGCCAAGGGGTATAGAGCCAAAGATGTGTTAGAACTGGTTCATTCTGATTTGTGTGGTCCTATGTCTATCCAGGCAAGAGGTGGTTTCGAATATTTTGTCTCCTTTATAGATGATTATTCGAGATACGGATACATTTACTTAATGTGCCGCAAGTCTGAGTGCTTTGATAAGTTCAAAGAGTACAAGGCTGATGTGGAGAAACGCCTTGGTAAAAGTATCAAGACACTATGGTCTGATCGTGGCGGCGAATACCTCTTAGAAGAGTTTAGGAATTATTTATCAGAGGCTGGGATTCAATCCCAATTGTCCGCACCTGGTACACCCCAATAGAATGGTGTGGCAGAACGAAGGAATAGGACTCTTATGGAGATGGTTAGATCGATGATGAGTTATTGAGAATTACCAAATTCATTTTGGGGATACGCTCTGGAAACAACAGCGCACATTCTGAACTTAGTACCTTCTAAATCAGTACCCTCTACTCTCACAGAATTATGGAATGGGCGAAAGTTCAGTCTAAGACATATTTGGATTTGGGGTAGTCCAGCACATGTGCTGAAAGCAGATGCTGATAAGTTAGAATCTCGTACTGAAGTTCGCGTGTTTGTGGGTTATCCTAGAGGAACGAAAGGTGGTTTATTTTATAGTCCTAAAGAACAGAATGTCATTGTTAGCACAAATGCTTAGTTTTTAGAAGAAGACTATATAATGGACCACAAGCTCAAAAGTAAAATTGTTCTAAAAGAAATAAGAGAGGACACGTCTACTTCAGTACCAACAGTACAAGATGAAACGCCACAAGAAACTGCAACACGTGTTACAAATGATGCACAGTTACAGACAGTGCATCATCGTAGTGGGAGGGTTGTTAGGCAACCTAAGAGATTCATGTTTTTGGGAGAGTCTTCGGACTTGATCCCGGGAAAACATAAACCTGATCCCCGGACATATGACGAAGCACTCCAAGATAAAGATGCAGTATCTTGGCAAAAGACAATGAATTCAGAAATAGAGTCTATGTATTCTAATAAGGTCTGGGAGCTTGTAGAACTACCAAATGGTGAGCTGTTAGGTGCAAGTGGATCTACAAAAGGAAAAGAGGGACAGACGGGAAGGTAGAAACCTTCAAAGAGAGGCTTGTTGCGAAAGGGTACACACAGAAAGAGGGAATCGATTATGAGGAGACCTTTTTATCGGTAGCTATGCTAAAGTCTATCCGGATACTCTTATCCATTGCTGCTCATATGGATTATGAGATTTGACAAATGGATGTCAAGACAGCTTTCCTTAACGGAAGTCTTGAAGAAAACATCCATATGAAGCAACCAGAGGGGTTCATTGAAAAAGGCAAAGAGCATCTAGTGTGCAAGCTCAATCGGTCTATTTATGGACTAAAGCAAGCTTCAAGATCTTGGAACATCCGGTTTAATGAAGTAATTCAGTCATATGGATTTATTCAGTCTCCGGATGAGTCTTGTGTATACAAGAAGTGTAATGGAAACGTGGTGGTATTTCTCGTACTATACGTAGATGATATTTTGTTAATTGGCAACAATGTCAAAGTGTTATCGGACGTAAAGGTATGGTTGTCCAAACAATTCGATATGAAGGACTTAGGAGAATGTGCACACATTCTTGGGATCAAAGTCATAAGGGATCGCAAGAAAAGAATATTGTGTCTATCTCAAGCTTCATATATAGATACAATCCTTGCTCGTTTTAACATGCAAAACTCCAAGAAAGGTTTCTTACCTTATAAGCATGGAGTAACTTTATCTAAAGAGATGTCTCCGAAGACATCAAAGGAGATGGAGGACATGAAGGCAGTTCCTTATGCTTCGGCTGTGGGAAGCCTAATGTATGTAATGCTGTGTACGAGATTGGATATCTGTTTTGCCGTGAACATGGTTAGCAGATATCAAAGTAATCCTGGACAAGGACATTGGACTGCTATAAAGCATATATTAAAGTACCTGAAAAGGACTAGAGATTAATTGCTAGTTTACCAAGAAGATTATATGCTCTCTGTGGGTTACACGGATTCGGATTTCCAATCAGATATGGACAATAGTAAGTCTACATCAAGCTATGCATTTACTTTACGAGGTGGAGCCATTGCATGGAGGAGTGTTAAGCAGAAATGCGTATCAGACTCAACCATGGAATCTGAGTATGTGGCAGCCTCTGAGGCAGCCAAAGAAGCTATATGGTTTAGGAACTTTCTAATGGACTTAGATGTGATTCCTGGTTTACCCAAAATTATCACAATTTATTGTGATAATAGCGGTGCAGTTGCAAACTCGAAGGAACCATAAGCCCATAAGGCGATTAAGCATATAGAGTGCAAGTACCACCTGATACGAGATATCGTGAAGCGAGGAGAAGTTGTCGTCGCTAAGATTGCATCAGCAGATAACCTGGCAGATCCTTTTACTAAGGCCCTTCCGGCGAAAAAGCTTTTGATCAGCATGTGGAGGGGATGGAAATCAGATGTATGGCAGTAGATATGACAGCTTAGTCTTTTAGTATAAGTGGGAGATTGTTAGAGTGTATACTAAAAGCCTAGCTTTTGTAAATATTTATTTTGAAATAAAGAATCACATTGGTCAAAATTGTCTACATTTATTTGCTAAGTGTAGTTGTTCAATTAATTTATATTGTATGTAACATGGTGTATGGTGTCACACACAGAAGATCATGTTATCAATTCTTTATAAATTATAAACAGTTGCTCATGACTAAGATGGAAAAGAACAAACTATTGGAAAAGAATAGACGTACTGGTCCAAATTATATAGATTGGAAAATAAATCTAGATATTATCTTAACTGCTGAAAGCTATAAGTTTGTACTGTCAGAGGTATGCCCAGATACACCTAACAGTGATTCTACCCCAGAGGAGATTGAGTATCATAAGAAATGGGTAAAAGCAGATGAGATGACGCGGTGTTACATTTTGGTTTCAATGTCAAATGTATTGCAACATCAGCATCAAGATTTACCAACTGCTTATGATATAATGAATAATCTCAAAGAACTCTTTGGACACCAGAGTCAGACTGTAGAAGGTATATTTCATTACAGTTCTCAGATTCACTATGCTGAAAATGGGTCTAATTCTAAGTCGAAAGGCAAGAAGAAGAAGAAATAGGTTGTTTCAGCAAAGAAGGTAAATAAACCTCTAGAAACAGGACCAAAAGATGGAATGAAGAAGCCAAAGGGCAAGTGCTTCATCTACAAGCAGTCAGGACATTGGAAGGCGGACTGTCCTCGTAGGAATCAGAACAATAAAGGTATATCTCATTCTCTAGTAGTTGAAACATGTTTAGCAGTGTTATCTACCAACACCTGGTGTGTAGATACGGGAGCCACTGATCATGTCTGCAACTCTTTGCAGGGGTTTCAGGAAACCCAACGACTATTTGAAGGAGAGATAACCGTCTACATGGGTAATGCTACTAAGGTGGTGGCTATTGCAGTGGGAGACGTCTACTTATCTTTTGATAGGAATAGAAGTTTGATTTTAAGAAATTGTCTTTATGTACCCAATTTTAAAAATAATTTAATTTCAGTTTCTAAACTGTATTTGGATGGATATTCTATTTCTTTCAATAACAATGTGGTTATAAAGAGAAATAGGGTTATTATCTGTTCTGGTGCATTGGTTGGCAATTTATATGCTTTACATCCAATTTCTCCCTCAAGGCAACAAATGAAAATTAATAACACATCTTCTAACTCTAATAAGAGAAAAGAACCTTCGGAAATGAACCAAACATATCTTTAGCATCTAAGGGTTGGTCATATTAACTTAAGTAGGATTCAAAGGCTTATAGCCGATGGACTCTTGGGTTCATTAGAGTTGAAAAATTTTCTAACCTGTGAATCTTGCTTGGAAGGTAAAATGACCAAGAGACCTTTTAAGGCTAAGGGGTATAGAGCTAAAGATGTGTTAGAACTGGTTCATTCTGATTTGTGTGGTCCTATGTCTATCCAGGCAAGAGGTGGTTTCGAATACTTTGTCTCTTTTATAGACGATTATAAGAGATACGGATACATTTACTTGATGCGCCGCAAGTCTGAGTGCTTTGATAAGTTCAAAGAGTACAAGGTTGATGTGGAGAAATGCCTTGGTAAAAGTATCAAAACACTATGGTCTGATCGTGGTGGCGAATACCTCTTAGGAGAGTTTAGAAATTACTTATCAGAGGTCGGGATCCAATCCCAGTTGTCCGCACCTGGTACACCCCAACAGAATGGTGTGGTAGAACGAAAGAATAGGACTCTTATGTAGATGGTTAGATCGATGATGAGCTATTCAGAATTACCAAATTCGTTTTGGGGATACGCTCTGGAAACAGCAGCGCACATTCTGAACTTAGTACCTTCTAAATCAGTACCCTCTACTCCCACAGAATTATGGAATGGGCGAAAGTCCAATCTAAGACATATTTGGATTTAGGATAGTCCAGCACATGTGCTGAAAGTAGATGCTGATAAGTTAGAATCTCGTACAGAAGTTTGCATGTTTGTGGGTTATCCTAGAGGAACGAAAGGTGGTTTATTTTATAGTCCTAAAGACCAGAAGGTCATTGTTAGCACCAATACCCAGTTTTTAAAAGAAGACTATATAATGGACCACAAGCCCAAAAGTAAAATTGTTCTAAAAGAAATAAGAGAGGACATGTCTACTTCAGTACCAACAGTACAAGATGAAGTACCACAAGAGACTGCAACATGTGTCACACATGATACACAACCATAGATAGTGCCTCATCGTAGTGGGAGGGTTGTGAGGCAACCAAAGAGATTCATGTTTTTGGGAGAGTCTTCGGATTTGATTCCAGGTAAACATGAACCTGATCCCTGGACATATGACGAAGCACTCCAAGATATAGATTCAGTATCTTGGCAAAAGGCAATAAATTTTGAAATAGAGTCTATATATTCTAATAAGGTCTAGGAGCTTGTAGAACCACCAAATGGTGTAAAAGCTGTTGGGTGCAAGTGGATCTACAAAAGGAAAAGAGGGACAGACGGGAAGGTAGAAACCTTCAAAGAGAGTCTTGTTGGTAAAGGGTACACACAGAAAGAGGGAATCAATTATGAGGAGACCTTTTCATCGGTAGCTATGCTAAAGTCTATCCGGATACTCTTATCCATTGCTGCTCATATGGATTATGAGTTTTGGCAAATGGATGTCAAGACAGCTTTTCTTAACGGAAGTCTTGAAGAAAACATCCATATGAAGCAATCAGAGGGGTTCATTGAAAAAGGCAAAGAGCATCTAGTGTACAAGCTCAATCGGTCTATTTATGGACTGAAGCAAGCTTCAAGATCTTGGAACATCCGGTTTAATGAAGTAATCCAGTCATATGGATTTATTCAGTGTCCGGATGAGTCTTGTATATACAAGAAGTGTAATGGAAACGTGGTGGTATTTCTTGTACTATACGTAGATGACATTTTGTTAATTGGCAACAATGTCAAAGTATTATCGGACGTAAGGGTATGGTTGTCCAAACAATTTGATATGAAGGACTTAGGAGAATGTGCACACATTCTTGGGATCAAAGTCATAATGGATCGCAAGAAAAGAATGTTGTGTCTATCTCAAGCTTCATATATAGATACAATCCTTGCTCGTTTTAACACGCAAAACTCCAAGAAAGGTTTCTTACCTTTTAAGCATGGAGTAACTTTATCTAAAGAGATGTCTCCGAAGACATCGAAGGAGATAGAGGACATGAAGGCAGTTCTATATGCTTCTGCTGTGGGAAGCCATTTGTATGCAATGTTGTGTACGAGATCGGATATCTATTTTGCCGTGAACATGGTTAGCATATATCAAAATAATCCTGGACAAGGACATTGGACTGCTGTAAAGCATATATTAAAGTACCTGAGAAGGACTAGAGATTAAATGCTAGTTTACCAAGTAGATTATATGCTCCCTGTGGGTTACATGGATTTGGATTTCCAATCAGATAGGGACAATAGTAAGTCTACATCAAGCTATGCGTTTACTTTAGGAGGTGGAGCCATTGCATGGAGGAGTGTTAAGCAGAAATACATATCATACTCAACCATGGAAGCTGAGTATGTGGCAACCCTGAGGCAGCCAAAGAAGCTGTATGGTTTAGGAACTCTTCCTAATGGATTTAGATGTGATTCCTGGTTTGCCCAAAATTATCACAATTTATTGTGATAATAGCGGTGTAGTTGCAAACTCGAAGGAACCACGAGCCCATAAGGCGAGTAAGCATATAGAGCGCAAGTACCATCTGATACGAGATATCGTGAAGTGAGGAGAAGTTGTCGTCGCTAAGATTGCATCAGCAGATAACCTAGCGGATCCTTTCACTATGGCCCTTCCGGCGAAAGCTTTTGATCGGCATGTGGAGGGGATGAGAATCAGATGTATGGCAGTAGATATGACAGCTTAGTCTTTCAGTATAAGTGGGAGATTGCTAGAGTGTATATTAAAAGCGCGCCTAGCTTTTATAAATATTTATTTTGAAATAAAGAATCACATTGGTCAAAATTGTCTATATTTATTCGCTAAGTGTAGTTGTTCAATTAATTTATATTGTAGGTAACATGGTATGTGGTGTCACACACAGAAGATCATGTTATCAGTTCTTTATAAATTATAAACAGTTGCTCACGACTAAGATGGAAAAGAACAAACTGTTGGAATAGTTGTAGTGTAATTAGGTATTACTTTATCTTGACTAATAAATTAAACTAGTACACTCTATGTATATTGAGTAGGACCATTTAAGGTAAGTTCTTTTTATACTGACTTAATAAAAGAACAACACCTTAGTTATGTAACGCCTAGCAATTTCATATGAATTTATTTTAAGAATAAGAGAAAATGGAACCAAAAAGAAAAGAAAAAAAAGGAAAGAAGAGTGGTCAATGTTTGAACCTTGAACCTTTAGTAGGTGACAAGCTTTAAGTAGAATGGGATAACCAATAGCCCAAGAGAAAGTATTGTTAGGAAGGAAAGGAAAGTTGTAGTTAAGGGTAGGGAGGGTGAAGGGACACCTTCCAATTAGAAGAAAAGTTTATCTTTTCTTTCTCCCTCCACTTAGAATGATTCATTTTTTACTTCTTCCTTTTTAGAAATAAATGAAAATAAAAAGGTAAGAGAAAGAAAAGTTCATTCTTTCTTCTTCCTTTTCATGTAGAATAAGAAGGAAGAAAAGGGCAAGGGAATTTGGTTTCTCCTTTCTTCCTCCTTCTTCTTCCTCCACCGAAAACTCCAAGCTCCTCTCTCCCAATGCCGAATTCAAACTAAGGGTTTTCCCCCTAAGAAAACTTCACAAAGGAAAGTTCTTGAAGCATACTTCTCATTTCAAGAAAAGAAAATAAGGAAAAGGGAATTCTAGAAGTGAATTGGGTCTTCATCTTCTTCTTCTTCACCAAGGGTATTCTCTTAGTAAACCAAGCATGAAGATGTAAGTATCTCCCTCACCTGTGGTACAAGTAGTTTATGAGTGTTATCCATGTTTTATGTTGCTTGAAAACCTTGGAATCATGCTTATAGGTTTCGGCCAAGAAGAGATTAAGGGCTTAGGAAAGTTTGAACTCCATTTTGGTTTGCTTATATATTTTCTTATGATGACTAATAAGTTAGGTGATGTTAATAAGATGTTTTCCATGTTTTATGTTGCTTGAAAACCTAGAAATCATGTTGTGAAGTTTCGGCCAAGAAGAGATTAAGGGCTTAGGAAAGTTTGAACTCCATTTTGGTTTGCTTATATATTTTCTTATGATGCCTAATAAGTTAGTTGATGTTAATAAGATGTTTTCCATGTTTTATGTTGCTTTAAAACCTAGGAAACATGCTCATAGGTTTCGGCCAAGAAGAGATTAAGGGCTTAGGAAAGGTTGAACTCCATTTAGGTTTGCTTATGTATTTTCTTATGATGCCTAATATGTGATATAATGTTATCAAGATGTTATTCATGATTTATGTAGCTTAAAAGAAAACCCTAGATTCATGCTTATAGGTTTCGGCCATGACTTGGAAATTAGGGTTGGAGACTTCATGCATGCTTGTAAAGTGTCTCAGTTATCATGCTATGTATCATATGATATTAGTTTAAAGTTCATGCTTGAAGTTGTTTAAAAAAAAACCCTAGACTCATGCTTATAAGTTTCAGCCATGACTTGGAAATTAGGGTTGGAGACTTCATGTATGCTTGCTAAGAATCTCACTTATCATGCTATGTACCATACGATAATAGTTTAAAGTTCATGCTTGAAGTTGTTTAAAAGAAACCGTAGATTCATGCTTATAAGTTTCGACCATGACTTGGAAATTAGGGTTGGAGACTTCATGTATGCTTGCTAAGAGTCTCACTTATCATGCTATGTATCATATGATATTAGTTTAAAGTTCATGCTTGAAGTTGTTTATAAGAAAACCCTAGAATCTGTTGGAGGATCGGTGGCCGGCTTGAAGGGGGGTTGGATAGCTAGGCCACCCCCAAATCGATTTCTTCTCTACAATACGTTAGTTGGCGCAAGCGGAAATATAGAAACTAAAACAATGAAACACAAAACGAGAATACAAACGCTAACACGCTCGATGTAACGTGGTTCGGAGATTGCTTGCTCCTACTCCACGACGTGTCCTTGAGGTGGACGAGCCCTTGATCCTTTGGTGGATCAGTCCCCGGCAATCTCCGACTAAAGCTTCTCCTTCTCAGTGGAGCAAATCTCTCACAAAGTTCTCTTCCTCTTTACAAGATGAAACTTAGGGCTAGAAGGAAGAGAGTTGGCTTGGAAGCTTTGGGCAAGATTCAGAAGGTTTACAATGAGTATCAGTAACCCCTTCAATGCCCCAAAGCTCCCCTTAAATAAGAGGAAAGAGTTGATCATCAATCAACTCAAACCCTGACACCAGTCGACTGGTCCATGCACCAGTCGATTGGTGCTAGCCGTTAGGCAACACCAACGGCTCTTTAGAGCCCGTCATTAACGGTCATACTACCGACTGGTCTTAGGACCATCGACTAGTCCCCTAGTCGAAAAGCACAGAATGCTTCGTGCATTCTGTGAAGCTCGATTGGTCGACCGGTCCCAGTACATTCACGCCACTCATCCTTTCCGGAGTCGCCTTTGAAGTCCTCTTCCTCGGCCTTCGTCCCTCAGATGCACCCGAGCCCGCGGCTCCTCTCCGTGCCATCCTTCACGCTGCCTTGAAGTCCACTTCCTTCGGCTCCACTCCATTGCTCCTCGTCCGTGCGGTCCCTCGGATGTCTTCCACACCATCCTTCACCGACTCAACGATCCGAGCCCTTGGATGAGCTTCCCGAACTTGGTCACACCAAGTCCTTATGTGTTCCACCAAGTCCTGCATGACTCAAACACATATCAAATACATATGAAAGCCTAACTTAAACTCTTTGACACACACATCAAAACCTAGGTCGATTGCACCAACAATCTCCCCCTTTTTGATGTGTGGCAATATGTTTAAGTTAGCACCAATAACAACTTTGAAAAGTACAGGCAATATGTAAATATGAAGCATAAAACCCAAGCTCCCCCTTAACACATGCTCTTAATCTTAATTTTCAAAGATTTGCACCCAAGTAGATTTCTAACTTAAACCTACCCATTTCTCCCCCTTTGACACCATCAAAAATATTGTACTAGATACGTACACATACTATGGTATCAGTTCCAACCAAATTTGAACCAAAAATTTGATTTTAAAGACCAACAGAATGATGAAAGGCTGGTACCAGTTGACTGGTATCTGCACCAGTCGACTGGCACAAACTGAACATCAATTTCAGCCTACGGCAGCCAACTTCAGAAATCCATAAAAAATTCTAGAAAATTCGAAAAATCATGAAATTTTGAACACTTATTTCTTATAATGTTCTTTAACTAAGAAAAATATGTTTTCATGAAAAGTCAACCTATTTTCAAAATTTTGACCAAGTTTCAAAAATATCGAAAACATGCAAGTTTGTATCAATTTCAAGCTCAGTTTTGCAATCATATGTTTTAAAATAGCTAGACCACAGTAAATAAAACATAGAATTGTTTTCAAAAACATTTGAAATGTCCAACTATGATCTATGGGCAAGATGTCCATTAATTAAACATTTGCTTTCCCCATAGTTGGCCTATGATCACTAAATATTTATACACTTCATAACTCATCAAAATGCCATAAGCATAAGTGAATTACTTGTATCATCCTAATATCTCACATTCATGGTTAGAAAATAATACAAATCATTGTGAGATAAAGGTAACCTTTACTTAGTCCTCTTGATTATGAATCACTATCAAGGCTAAGTCCTCCCCCTTAAGGTCTCAAGTCAACCATTTTTAAAAAATTTGAGTTATGATTTCATTGGTTGACTAAACCCAAAATCCCCTAACCCTTAAGGATTGATTTTGGCACCCAATAGAAATTCTTTCTAATTGGGTTAACCAAATATTCCTTGGGGATCCATTTTCTATCTATGGTCTTTGTCTTTGATTTCCCCCTAGCAAGTAGACAATGATAAGTCTTTTCATTATTGGGTTCATTGTACCCTATCCCATTTTTCTTAAAACTTGCCCTTTGACTCCCAATAATCATGTTTAAGGTATTTGAGCCAATTTCAAATTTTCTAAGGGCTATGGTGAGGTATTCTACCTTTTCCCTTAATTTCCTATTTTCCTCTTCTAAACATGAATCATTTGAACTTGTAGAGGAAGCATGCAAATCATTATCCCTAATAGGCATGGATTCTAATTTTTATTTAAGCATGCAAATGTCATTTTTCAAAGATTTGTTCTTTCTTTTTGCCTTAAACAAATCATCATTTGTGCTTGAAATAATTTTAATTAAAATATGGGGAGGAAGATTATGTACCTCACTTACCGAGAAGTCCGAATCCGATGATTGACCTCCCCCTTCACTTGAGCTCCCCTCTTCATCTTCACTTGAGCTCCTTCCTTCTTCTTGTTCGGATGAGGTGGAGGCTACATCATCAATCCCCATGAGAGAAAAATTGACTATGTGATGCTCTTCTTCCTCCGATGATGATGAAGGATCATCCCATGTTGCTTTTAGGTTTTGAGCCTTCTTCCCTTTTTCTTTTGTCTTCTCCTTCTTCTTCTTCTTCCCTTCCTTCTTTTTCAAGAGAGGACAATCATCTCTTATGTGTCCTTCTCCTTGGCAATTGTAGCAAATTATCTTCCTTGTCCTACTTTTGCTTCTTGAGCTTTTCCTAGCATGAGATTTGTTAGATGAAAAATTTCTAAAAGCTCTTCTCATTTTCCTTACCATATACGCCTCTTGGTCACTATCCATTGAGGCACTTAACTCCTCGGAATCAGAAGATGATGGAGATGGAGCTTTCTTCTTCCCCTTTCCCTTGTTTGCCACAAGGGCTACTCCTCTTGATTTATGAGCTTCTCCATCCAATCCCTCAACTCTTGTTTCATGAAGCTCCATTGTTGAGAAGAGTTCATCTAGAGAGGATTTCTCTAGGTCCTTTGATATGTAGTATGTATCTACAATGGAACTCCAAGTTGTGGATCTTGGAAAAGCATTTAGGGCTTTTGTAATCACGTCTCGATTTGAAAGTGTCTCACCTACACTTGTTAGTCCACTAATAATCTCCTTAATTTTACAATGTAAAATTGATACCTTTTCTCCTTTCTCAAGCTTGATATTATTGAGTTGAGTTCGAAGGAGGTCTCTTCTTGCTAATTTCGCTTCCGATGTTCCTTCATGAAGCTCCACTAGCTTTTCCCATAACTCCTTAGCGCTTGAGTAGGTTCCAACCCTTGTTATTTCTTGTTGAGGAAGGACACTTTGTAGATGATGTATGGCTTTAGCATTTGCTAAATGTTCTTCCCTTTGCTTCTTGGTCCACCTTGTTTTCTCAAGTATCTTATTGTCTTGATCTCTAGGCACTTCGAAACCATTTTCCATGATTAGCATTATGTCAAAATCGGTTTCGAAGAATACCTCCATTCTCCTCTTCCACCAAGAGAAGTCTCCTTCGAATTTGGGGGGATGAATGTTTGAGCCGGCCATTTGATGATGTTGTTCTTCTTGGCGATTAGTCCGTTGAAGAGCTTCCTCGCTCTGATACCAATTGTTGGAGGATCGGTGGCCGGCTTGAAGTGGGGTTGGATAGCTAGGCCACCCCCAAATCGATTTCTTCTCTACAATACGTTAGTTGGCGCAAGCGGAAATATAGAAACTAAAACAATGAAACACAAAACGAGAATACAAACGCTAACACGCTCGATGTAACGTGGTTCGGAGATTGCTTGCTCCTACTCCACGACGTGTCCTTGAGGTGGACGAGCCCTTGATCCTTTGGTGGATCAGTCCTCGGCAATCTCCGGCTAAAGCTTCTCCTTCTCAGTGGAGCAAACCTCTCACAAAGTTCTCTTCCTCTTTACAAGATGAAACTTAGGGCTAGAAGGAAGAGAGTTGGCTTGGAAGCTTTGGGCAAGATTCAGAAGGTTTACAATGAGTATCAAGAACCCTTCAATGCCCCAAAGCTCCCTTAATAAGAGAAAAGAGTTGATCATCAATCAACTCAAACCCCGACACCAGTCGATTGGTCCATGCACCATCGATTGGTGCTAGCCGTTAGGCAACACCAACGGCTCTTTAGAGCCCGTTTAACGGTCATGTACCGCCGATCGGTCTTAGGACCACCGACCGGTCCCTTAGTCGAAAAGCACGTAATGCTTCTGCATTCGTGAAGTCGATCACCGATCGTCCCATGACCACCGATCGTCCCAGTACATTCACTCCTCTCATCCTTTCCGGAGTCGCCTTTGAAGTCCTCTTCCTCGGCCTTCGTCCCTCAGATGCACCCGAGCCCGCGGCTCCTCTCCGTGCCATCCTTCACGCTGCCTTGAAGTCCACTTCCTTCGGCTCCACTCCATTGCTCCTCGTCCGTGCGGTCCCTCGGATGTCTTCCACACCATCCTTCACCGACTCAACGATCCGAGCCCTTGGATGAGCTTCCCGAACTTGGTCACACCAAGTCCTTATGTGTTCCACCAAGTCCTGCATGACTCAAACACATATCAAATACATATGAAAGCCTAACTTAAACTCTTTGACACACACATCAAAACCTAGGTCGATTGCACCAACAGAATCATGTTGGTAGGTTTCGGCCGAGACTTGGAAATTAGGGTTGGAGATTTCATGTCTGCTTGCTATGAGTCTCACTTGTTATGTCATGTGCCATGTGATATTAATTTAATGTTTCATGCTTAAAGTTGCTTAAAAGAACCCTAGAATCATGCTTATAGGGTTTCGGCCAAGAAGGAATAAAAACGACTTGAGAAAGTTTTAAAACTTAAACTATGCTTGCTTATGATTCCTTATAGTATGTGATCCACTATATGATGTTAGCTAAGGTTTTCATGTTTAAAGTTGCTTAAAATTTAAGATCATGCCCATGCAAGTTTCGGCCAAGATGTGAATTAGGATTTGTGGAAAGTTCAAAACCCTAACTATGCATGATAATGACTCTCTATGTTATGCTATGTGATATGTAAACTTTATGTCACCATGTTATGCTTATGAAAAGATTATGTATGATGAAATGCCTAAGAGATGCTTCCCACTAAGTTGGGACTAAGAGCACTCTTCATGATATGACAAGAGCATGCTATGTTTCATGATATGACAAGAACATGATATGCTTCATGATATGACAAGAACATGCTAACATGATATGCTTTATGATATGACAAGAACATGCTATGTTTCATTGTATGACAAGAACACGATATGTTTCATGATATGACAAGAACATGCTATGTTTCATGATATGACAAGAACATGATATGCTATTTTGCTTTTGTTTTGGCTTGTTCCTGACCCTAAGAATGGTCCATGGGATGGGATCCTAAGTTGCTCCTAGGTCGATGGTCAAGGAAACGAGCTTAGTTCCTAGTAGGTTCGAGATTTCCTACCTCGGATTTATTTAGGATGCGCGCAATTCATGTATGTGGTACAATGTCGGGCCCTGATGTTGAGATTTATGTTTAAGTACCTTTATGATATAAGCTTTCAAAAGAACATCTTGCATATACTTGTTTCATGCTATATGATTTTGATACATGTTTTCAAAAGAACATCTTGCATATATATGTGATTTCATGTTATGTGAATATTATTCTTTAAGGAAGGTGCTCTCTTGAGATATGTCTATGATACCTAGAAGAACATGCTACTACATTATGCTTCTGCCCTCTTACACTATGTTATGTTTTGCCTAAATGAATATGACACTACCTTATGTTAACATGAAATGTTAAATCTAGATGTAGGTTAAATAAATATATCACTACTCTATGTTTAAATTCATGATTCATGGCTTTTGTGAGTAGGAAAGGATCTTACTAAGCCTATGTGCTTCTAGTTTTATTTCCCTTATACTGCAGAAAAGGGTAAAGCATGGTTAAACTAAATGGAGCAGCAGGAAGGGCAAAGATGTGTATGGCACTGACATAGTGGAAGAGATCTGTTCTTGTGTTTCAGGACTTATGCATATTCTAAGTTTTGCATGTTAACTTATTTTTCCTATTAGATACTTTTGATGGTTGCTACTTGATATTATCTTGAACTTGTTGGATAGTTGAATGCTTAATGTGAACTTATATTCTCTTATGTTCCATGAAACCTTGAAATGTTAAGTACTTGTTTAATTAGAAAATTGTTAGTTATCATGAATTCTAGAGAATAATATACATGTTTAGTTTTCCCCTTAGTTAGTAAGCTTTATGATCTAGTTAAACAAGCATGTATCATGTTTTAAGTAATAGATAGAAAAGAATCAAATTTTATATGCCTGAATGCTAGCATGTTCACATGTTTTGGTTATATGATTAAGTTTTTAAGAATAAAAAGAATTCTTCCGCTGCAATGATTTCATATGACTGTATGTATGTTCGCGTAGCGCCGTCCTGACCATCAGTAGGGGAAGGGTGGGCATTACAGTTTGGTATCAGAGCAGGTCTGCCTTTCCACTATACACATATCAAGCCTCCATCATGCCGCTCCAAGTAAGAACTTCTACGCCTACTTTATTTCTTTTATGTATGATAAAGAAATGTTTTTAGTCTAAGTATGCAT
This sequence comes from Zingiber officinale, assembly GCF_018446385.1. Classification (NCBI taxonomy): domain Eukaryota; kingdom Viridiplantae; phylum Streptophyta; class Magnoliopsida; order Zingiberales; family Zingiberaceae; genus Zingiber; species Zingiber officinale. The sequence continues at coordinate 16,211,888 of NC_055992.1, forward strand.
GAATGTAAGTAGGAATGATAATAATCTTATGTTAGCCTGGTTAGGAATGATGATAACTTATACTAGCTTTGTTGTCATATATGAAGATAATCATGGCTAGGAGACGCAATAACCGAGTCGATGAGATAGTACCCCCACCTGATCTGATGCATGTAGTTACTGAACTCTAGCTTCAGGTTACAGAACAGCAGCAAGTAATTAATTCTCTGATGAATCAGCAGGGGAACCCTACCACCCCACCAGTGAACCAGAGTACGATGTCAGTTATACCTACAGCTGCACCAGTACCACCGATAGACCCAGCCCCAGTAGTTTGACAAGAGGCATATCTAATTCAGTGGCAGAGGAAGAAGCCGGAAAACTTCTCTGGTACTTGTGAACCATGGGACGCCCAAGCCTGGTTCAAGACTGTAGAAAGCATAGTAGAGCTACTGGACTGACCCGAACATGAAAAGGTCAAGTGTGCATCATTTTGCCTTACGGGAGATGCCAAAATGTGGTGGGACCGGGTTAAAGCAAAGAGTCAAGTGAACCAAATGAGATGGACGGATTTTGAAGCTAAATTTTTCGAAGAATTCTTCCATATGCATGTGACAAACAAGCACTATAACGAGTTCACTGAGTTCCGACAAGGTGACCTATCAGTTAATGAAGCCATGAAAAGAGTCAACTGACTAGCACGCTTATACCCAGAGTTGGTTAGTACAGAAAGGGAAAGAGTTAGACTCATGCTGAAGATGCTCAGACCCGAGATAGCTCTGAATGTGGCCGGTGGAGTTAATAGACCGCAGACTGCAGACCGCAGACCGCCGAAGAGCTGATCAGCAGTGCCCTAATCACCGAACACTAACTGAAGGCGCTGAATGAAGGCAAGGGTCAAGCTCAGTCGGGAGGACAGAAATCTTAAAGTACTAAAACCAGCTGGAAAGGAAACCCCAATGGTAAGAGAAAACAATGCAACGACTCTAAAGGTGGTCCAGCGAACAAACAACCCATGTACCCTCAGTGTACCACATGTGGAAAGAAGCATCCAGGAGTATGCCGTAAGGGTACGAACAAGTGCTTCAACTATGGACTGGAAGGGCATAGAGCGAGGGACTGCCCTACCCAGGTTCAGACACCTCCTCAGCAGTATATTCAGAACAGGGGTGCTCCCTTACAGCTACACTAGATGCAAGCTGCGATAGAAGGTACTCAGATAAGCCAAGAGAGATTGGAAGCTCCGCCAGTTACGACAAATGCCAGGATTTTCTCGCTCACCAAAGAAGACGTGGCGAATGCTTCTACGGTTGTCACAGGTCAGATATTTATTTTCAGTCAGCATGCTACTGTATTATTTGATACTGGGGCAACACACTCGTTCGTCTCCATGCCTTTCACAAAGAAGATAGACATGCCACCACAAGCCTTAGATTGCAAGTTCTTAATGACCCTGCCCTCGGGAGAAGTGATGTCATCCACCCATATGCTGCGAGCCGCTCCTATCAGAATTGCAGACAGAGAACTCTATTGTGATCTGATAGTGCTCGACATGAAAGATTATGACATTATATTGGGCATGGATTTCCTGAGCTAGTACGGTGCTTCGATTGAGTGCCGTAAAAGAAAAGTGGTCTTCTGGCCAAAGGCAGAACTGATGTTTGAATTTATTGGAAAGCAAAAGGAAATCATGAGTTACGAGGTCGAAAGCATGTCCGGACAGCTCTCTACCCTAACAATAACATCGACACTGTCCGATGATATATTAGAAAAACAAGCACATGACCCAAGCAACCAAAGGATCAAGCAAGAGGTCTTAGAAGGAAAGAACGATGGATTTCGTATCGCTGACAGTGGAATACTATACCTTAGAGATCGCTTATGTATTCCCGACAATCTCGAGTTGCGAAAGAAGATATTGGAGGAGGCTCACGGAACACCTTATGTGATGCATCCTGGATCCACCAAGATGTACCAAGATCTGAAAGGGAAGTTCTGGTGGTTTGGTTTGAAAAGAGATGTGGCTCGGTATGTCAGTACCTGCCTGACCTGCCAAAGGGTTAAAGCAGAACACCAGAGACCTGGAGGAGTACTGCAGCCAATTCAAATTCCAGGATGGAAGTGGGAAGATATTTCTATGGATTTCATCTCAAGATTGCCCAAAACGACGAACGGATATGATGCTATATGGGTAATCGTGGACAGATTGACAAAGTATGCCCACTTCTTAGCAATCAAGATGACTTACTCGACTGAGCAACTCACTCAATTATATGTTAAAGAAATTATCAGATTACATGGGATTCCTAAGACCATTATTTCCGATAGAGATAGACGCTTTGTTTCACATTTCTGGGAATGTGTTCAGAAGGCCCTTGGCACGAAGTTATTATTCAGTACTGCTTTCCATCCTCAGATCGACAGACAAATGAAAAGGGTGAACCAAGTGTTGGAAGATATGTTACGAGCTTGCGCCTTAGATTTTAAGGGGAGCTGGTGTCGATATCTATGCTTAGCAGAATTCGCCTACAATGATAGCTATCAAGCTACTATTGGAATGACGCCATACGAGGCCCTGTACGGGAGGAGATGTAGGTCTCCTATATGCTGGTACGAAGGTGGTGAAAAGAAATAGATGGGTCTCCAAACAGATTTCATTGACGACACCACTTGAGCTATACAGAACATCCGCCAAAGAATAGAAACTGCTCAGAGCCGACAAAAGAACTATGCAGACAAGCGGCGTAGGACATTGGAATTCAGTGTTGGGGATTCGGTGTTTCTCAAGGTAGCCCCTATGAAAGGAGTGATGAGATTCAGAAAGAGGGGTAAGCTAAGCCCGCGCTACGTGGGACCATATCCGATCTTGAGAAGAATCGGCAAGGTAGCTTACGAACAAGAACTGCCTCAGGAGATGTTGGCCATTCACAACGTGTTCCATGTTTCGATGCTCAAGAAATGTATTCCTAGTATAGACCAAGTGATCGAACCACAGACAGTGCAAGTTCAAGAGGACCTAAGTTATGAAAGTCGTCCTATTCAGATACTAGATCGTGAAGTCAAAAGACTAAGGAACAAAGAAGTACCCTTAGTAAAGGTCTTGTGGCAAAATCAACGATCTGAAGAAGCCACTTGGGAACGTGAGGACGATATGAAACAAAGATACCTAGAGCTATTCTAAGTTCAAGGACGAACTTTTTAGAAGGTATGGGGATTGTAACGCCCAACAATTTCATATGAATTTATTTTAAGAATAAGAGAAAATGGAACCAAAAAGAAAAGGAAAAAAAAAGAAAGAAGAGTGGTTAAAGTTTGAATCTTGAACCTTTAGTAGGTGACAAGCTTTACGTAGAATGGGATAACCAATAGTCTAAGAGAAAGTATTGTTAGGAAGGAAAGAGAAGTTGTAGTTAAGGGTAGGGAGGGTGAAAGGACACCTTCCACTTAGAAGAAAAGTTTATCTTTTCTTTCTCCCTCCACTTAGAATGATTCATTTTTTACTTCTTCTTTTTTAGAAATTAATGAAAATAAAAATGTAAGAGAAAGAAAAGTACATTCTTTCTTCTTCCTTTTCATGTAAAATAAGAAGGAAGAAAAGGGCAAGGGAATTTGGTTTCTCCTTTCTTCCTCCTTCTTCTTCCTCCACCTAAAACTCCAAGCTCCTCTCTCCCATTGCCGAATTCAAACTAAGAGTTTTCTCCCTAAGAAAACTTCACAAAGGAAAGTTCTTGAAGCATACTTCTCATTTCAAGAAAAGAAAATAAGGAAAAGGGAATTCTAGAAGCGAATAGGGTCTTCATCTTCTTCTTCTTCACCAAGGGTATTCTCTTAGTAAACCAAGCAAGAGGATGTAAGTATCTCCCTCACCTGCGGTACAAGTAGTTTATGAGTGTTATCCATATTTTATTTTGCTTGAAAACCTAGGAATCATGCTCACAGGTTTCGACCAAGAAGAGATTAAGGGCTTAGGAAAGTTTGAACTCCATTTTGGTTTGCTTATGTATTTTCTTATGATGTCTAATAAGTTAGGTAATGTTAATAAGATGTTTTCCATGTTTTATGTTGCTTGAAAACCTAGAAATCATGCTGTGAAGTTTCGGCCAAGAAGAGATTAAGGGCTTAGGAAAGTTTGAACTCCATTTTGGTTTGCTTATGTATTTTCTTATGATGCCTAATAAGTTAGTTGATGTTAATAAGATGTTTTCCATGTTTTATGTTGCTTTAAAACCTAGGAAACATGCTCATAGGTTTCGGCCAAGAAGAGATTAAGGGCTTAGGAAAGTTTGAACTCCATTTAGGTTTGCTTATGTATTTTCTTATGATGCCTAATATGTGATATAATGTTATCAAGATGTTATTCATGATTTATGTAGCTTAAAAGAAAACCCTAGATTCATGCTTATAGGTTTCGGCCATGACTTGGAAATTAGGGTTGGAGACTTCATGTATGCTTGCTAAGAGTCTCAGTTATCATGCTATGTATCATATGATATTAGTTTAAAATTCATGCTTGAAGTTGTTTAAAAGAAAACCCTAGATTCATGCTTATAAGTTTCGGCCATGACATGGAAATTAGGGTTGGAGACTTCATGTATGCTTGCTAAGAGTCTCACTTATCATGCTATGTACCATATGATATTAGTTTAAAGTTCATGCTTGAAGTTGTTTAAAAGAAAACCCTAGATTCATGCTTATAAGTTTCGGCCATGACTTGGAAATTAGGGTTGGAGACTTCATGTATGCTTGCTAAGAGTCTCACTTATCATGCTATGTATCATATGATATTAGTTTAAAACTCATGCTTGAGGTTGTTTAAAAGAAAACCCTAGAATCATGTTGGTAGGTTTCGGCCAAGACTTGGAAATTAGGGTTGGAGATTTCATGTATGCTTGCTATGAGTCTCACTTGTTATGCCATGTGTCATGTGATATTAATTTAATGTTTTATGCTTAAAGTTGCTTAAAAGAACCCTAGAATCATGCTTATAGGGTTTCGGCCAAGAAGGAATAAAAACGACTTGAGAAAGTTTTAAAACCTAAACTATGCTTGCTTATGATTCCTTATAGTATGTGATCCACTATATGATGTTAGCTAAGGTTTTCATGTTTTAAAGTTGCTTAAAATTTAAGATCATGCCCATGCAAGTTTCGGCCAAGATGTGAATTAGGATTTGTGGAAAGTTCAAAACCCTAACTATGCATGATAATGACTCTCTATGTTATGCTATGTGATATGTGAACTTTATGTCACCATGTTATGCTTATGAAAAGATTATGTATGATGAAATGCCTAAGAGATGCTTCCCATTAAATTGGGACTAAGAGCACTCTTCATGATATGACAAGAACATGCTATGTTTCATGATATGACAAGAACATGATATGCTTCATGATATGACAAGAACATGATATGCTTTATGATATGACAAGAACATGCTATGTTTCATGATATGACAAGAACATGATATGCTTCATGATATGACAAGAACATGCTATGTTTCATGATATGACAAGAACATGATATTCTATTTTACTTTTATATTGGCTTGTACCGAACCCTAAGAATGGTCCATGGGATGAGATCTTAAGTTGCCCCTAGGTCGATGGTCAAGGAAACGAGCCTAGTTCCTAGTAGGTTCGAGATTTGCTACCTCGGATTTATTTAGGATGCGCACAATTCATGTATGTGGTACAATGTCGGGCCCTGATGTTGAGATTTATGTTTAAGTACCTATATGATATAAGTTTTCAAAAGAACATCTTGCATATACTTGTTTCATGCTATATAATTTTGATACATGTTTTCAAAAGAACATCTTGCATATATATGTGATTTCATGTTATGTGAATATTATTCTTTAAGGAAGGTGCTCTCTTGAGATATGTCTATGATACCTAGAAGAACATGCTACTACATTATGCTTCTGCCCTCTTTCACTATGTTATGTTTTGCCTAAATGAATATGACACTACCTTATGCTAACATGAAATGTTAAATCTAGATGTAGGTTAAATAAATATATCACTACTCTATGTTTAAATTCATGATTCATGGCTTTTGCGAGTAGGAAAGGATCTTACTAAGCCTATGTGCTTATAGTTTTATTTCCCTTATACTGCAGAAAAGGATAAAGCATGGTTAAACTAATGGAGCAGCAGGAAGGGCAAAGATGTGTGTGGCACTGACATAGTGGAAGAGATCTGTTCTTGTGTTTCAGGACTTATGCATATTCTAAGTTTTGCATGTTAACTTATTTTTCCTATTAGATACTTTTGATGGTTGCTACTTGATATTATCTTGAACTTGTTGGATAGTTGAATGCTTAATGTGAACTTATATTCTCTTATGTTCCATGAAACCTTGAAATGTTAAGTACTTGTTTAATTAGAAAATTGTTAGTTATCATGAATTCTAGAGAATAATATACATGTTTAGTTTTCCCCTTAGTTAGTAAGCTTTATGATCTAGTTAAACAAGCATGTATCATGTTTTAAGTAATAGATAGAAAAGAATCAAATTTTATATGCCTGAATGCTAGCATGTTCACATGTTTTGCTTATATGATTAAGTTTTTAAGAATAAAAAGAATTCTTCCGCTGCAATGATTTCATATGCATGTATGTATGTTCGCGTAGCGCCTCCCTTACCATCTGTAGGGGAAGGGCGGGCATTACAAGTTATTATGAAAGTGTGTACTCTTAATTCTAATATAATAACAAGAATATATATTTAGTATTTATTTCTTTAACTTATCAAAGGGTGAGATTTAACTCGATAAATCAAAAGACTCGATAAGTTAGGAAATGATATTACTTATAGTGTGTATTATTGATTATAGAAGGAAATTGTGTCCTAGTAATCTAGGTTGAGAATGTCCCCAAAAGGAGCTCATAAGGATTGTCATGTTAAACCCTGTAGGTGGACTTAGTCCGACATGACGATGAGGTTGAGTAGTACTACTCTTGGAATAAGATATTAATTAATGCGAGTTGTCAGTAACTCAATTAAATTAATGGCCATTCGATATCTTAAACACAGGGAGACTAACACACTCATGATAAGAAGGAGCCCATAATGTAATTTGGGATTGATGCGGTAGTGCAATAATAACCCTCTTGTGGAATGAGTTGTTATTGATGAACTTGAGTTGTGTGTTCGGGGCGAACACGGGATACTCAAGCTCGTCGGGAGGCCAGAACCAATTTCTCCTCTAGGTCCCTGTCATAGCCTCATTAATGCCTCATATCCACCCATGAAAAGCCCATCTTAGTATCCAAGAAGGGGTCGGCCCATGGCTTGGTGACCAAGCCAAAGGGGTCGTCCATAATCTCCTTAAGGTGGTCGGCTATATGCTTCATGAAGGGGTCGACCACATAATTCAAATTATAAGGGGTGTTTTGAATTTTTAAAATCTTCTCTTTGTAGACATCTACAAGTTTTTAAAAGAGAGATTTTAAAATTATAAAACTTTCCTTATTTGAATTAGGTCACATGATTTAAAAGAAAGTTTTAAAACTTTCCTTTTTTAACCATCCTCATGGTTTTTAGAAGAGAGTTTTAAATTTGAAACTTTCCTTTTTTGTAATCATGTTAAAAAAGAAAATTTTAGAAGAGACGTTTTAAATTTTAAAACTTGGTTTTAATTTTTAGAACTTTCCTTTTTTAAACATCCACATTAGGAAATTAAAAGAGAGCTTGTAAAATTTTATAAGAGGTTTCCTTCTTTGCTTATAAAATTTTTACAAAATATTTCTTTCTTCTTTTAAGGGTCAGCCACCCTTGCTTGGTGCCGAAACAAGGGGCCAGCCAATCATTAAATCAATCAAGAGGAGAAAAAAAAAGGAATTAAAAAGGAGGAAAGGAAAAATAAGAGGAAGATTTTAATTTTTGTAAAAATCTTTCCTTATTTGCCTTGGGCAAGTATTATAAAAGAAGGGGAGGAGAGGCCTCATGAGACATCAATTCTTATTCTCTTACTTGTGCTCCCTCTTGTGGCTGGCCCTCTCCCTTTTCCTTTCCCCTTGCTCTCTTTTATTTCTTTGTGGTGGTAGTGGCCGGATTTTAGAGAAGGAGGAAGAAGCTTTAGGGTGGTGTTCATCTTGGAGGTTCGTCGCCCACACGACGTCCAAGAGGAGGCGAGGAATACGATAGAAGATCAAGAGATTGTTGCATACAAAGAAAGGTATAACTAGTAATTATTTTTCGCATCATGCTAGTTTTTCTTTGTATGAATTCTAAACATAAGAGGCATATGATTCTAGAGTTTCGAATTTGTTTCAAATTTGTGTTTCTTTTATTTTATTTTTCGAATTTGTAAGTCGATTGTTCTTTTCGGTTAAACCTAGAGTTATATAAGGAAATTAAATATTAGATTTCTTTAAAAGGCTTTGTCTAGGCGGTGGTAGATGGTCCCATACCCAAGAAGAACTAGTGCCTCACCATGCAGTCCTGGAAGCCAATTTTGGAAATTAATATTTAATTAAATTTATAACATAGGTGGGTTTGGATCAATAATATTAAGCATCGTTTGCGATCCAAGTCTAAACCATTAAGAACAGATAAGTTAAATTTGGAATCAATAATATTAAGTTCCGTTTGCGATTTCTAATTTAATTTCTAAAGAACACAATAGGTTGTTTAGGAAAGGTTCGACACTTGTACAAAATTTTTGTATAGTGGAACTGGTACGATCTTCCTAGGACCAACCAACAGGTCTTGCCAAAAGAACCTTTAGGGATTCCTTCCCTAGTATCCTTGACTTGACCTTTACACCTAGGGTTGGTCCCATAGCTATATGGAACCCTATGAAAAAAATTCACATCCTTCTTGACTTTAGGTTTGTATCCCAAACCTGTATAGCCATTGGATGTCTCTTGTCTAGCTTTTCCTAGGTTATGCTCATTTTGACCTCTAATCATGTTTTCCATTCTTGCTAGAGTCCTTTCTAATCAAGTCTTGACCTCAAGACTTGGTTCTCCATCATTAAATCTATAGATTTGGATTTTTCTTGACCCCTATGAGCATTTCTATATTTTGGCATATATCTATAATCCTTAGAGTTATTGCCTATGATACTATCTACCTTCCTAAACGTAGGTGTGGTAGTTCTAGCATGAGGAGGAATATATTTATCCTTAAAACCATTATGCCTCCTATTTTCATGATAAATAGCATTAAGATGATAAAAATTATTTCTAGCATGCTTTTTATCATGTGTCAAAGGAATGGATTCATTAAATAATACCTTGGAAGCTTCCCCCCTAAACTTGTGCTTCTTCCTTTGACTTTAGTTGTTTTCTTCCCCTTTGGACATTGGCTTCGATAATGTCCATTTTGATTGCACAAGAAACACACAATGTGTTCCTTGCTCTTCTTTGTTGTGAGGATTGTCTTCTTGGATTTCTCCTTGCCCTTGGGTACTACTTGGCTCTTCTTCTTGGTCAATTTGGGGCATTTGCTCTTGTAGTACCCATATTCCCTACACTCAAAGCAAATGATATGGTTTTTGTTATTTACAATTGAAGTTTCTATACCTTTGCTTGTAGGGATGATGCTTGATTCTCCATTTGATGTAGCTTGAATTGTGGAGGTTGCATCATCTTCTTCTTCTCCTCCTTTTGAGGATGTGGGTGCTTCCACCTCTTTAACCCTTGAGGATGTGGATGCTTTCACCTCTTCCTCTCTTGAAGGTGTGGATAATCTCTTCTCATTCTTCTTCTCCTCCTCTTTCTTTTCCTCCTCGAATGTTGCCCTCGTGTCAACATCGGATTGATCCTTCTCTTCTTGGACCAATGAGCCCTTCTCCTTAGGCTCATCCACTACTTGAAATTGAGTGGGGTTCTCATGATAGGCAATGATCTTTTCCAAAGATCACATGCACTTGTGCATTCACCTACACTCACAATGATATTAGAAGGTAATAAATTTAACAAGATTTTTGTTACCTCCTTATTCGCCTCCGCTTGCTCCCTTTGTTCCTCGGTCCAATGTCGAGGTCGGAGGTGCTTCCCCTTTTTGTCCTTTAGAGGCTCAAATGGATCTTCCAAAGTAACCCATTGATTCCAATCCATTCGGAACCAAGTTTCCAACCTTGCCCTCCAATAATTGAAGTCTTCTTTGTCATACAGAGGTGAAATTCGGATATCCCATCTGAGCGGTCCTTCGGACTCCATCTTCTTCCTCTAGCTTCTTGCTCTCTTGGCGGTTAGTCCGTAAAAGAGTGACCTCACTCTGATACCAATTGTTGGGACCGATATGCCCGCTAGAGGGGGGTGAATAGCGTCGCGTCGTGCTCCTTGCGTCGTTTGCTTCGTCTTGATGATGATATGCAGCTGAAACAAAATACAAGACTCACACAACGCAAACAAGTAGATTTACTTGGTACCCACCTCAAGATGAGATGACTAGTCCAAAGATCCACACATGACATGCTATCTCCACTATGAAACACTCCTTCTCGGTCATAGCCGAAGGCAGAGAAGCCTTGTACAAATTCTCACACACACAGACAACTCACACAAGAAGAAAATACAAGATATAAATGAAATACACCCTTCTTCTTACTTACTTATTGCTTGTTGTTGCCTCTTGAACCTTGGGAATGCACCCCAAGCGCCTTCAAGAACTGGCAGTGAATGTTGGAGAAATCGCCGTGAGGATCGGAGAAGAATCGCAGGAAAAATCTCGCAAAGAACTTACGAAGAAAACACTCTGCCTAAGCTTTAAACAGTGCTCCCAATCGATCGAATTCATCCCCAATCGATTGCCACGTCAGCACCGCTCCATCGCAGCCGTCTATCACCTGCATCCTGTGCAACGGTCACTTCCCAATCGATCGACTGATCGATTGGGACTTCCTGAATCGATCACCCGATCGATTCAGAACCTTTCTGTGCTCTTGCATCCATGTGAGAGCTTCTGCTGCCCAATTGATCGACCGATCGATTGACAGCTCCCAATCGATCACCCGATCGATTGGGAAAGCCTCTGTGCTCATAATTTTACATCCCAATCGATCGGTCGATCGATTAGGCCTTTCTACAATCGCAGCACAGTCCAAATCGATCGACTGATCGATTTGGACCCTATTCAATCGATCGCCCGATCAATTGAACACTCTAAAATTGACTCAAACTCAAGTCCAAAGTCCCAAACCCAACTTCCGGTCAACTGTGACCTATTGGGTCTCCATGCCTAGCATTTAGCCACATCTGACCAACCTTAAACTAGCATTCTAGCCTCCTCCATCAGCCTTGCGTCCCTCGAATATCTCCCCATCCTTCACGCCTTGCCTTCAGGAGCTTCCTTCGGCCTCATCCTAGTTGTCGGGTCTTCCTTGCCAAGTCATACCAGGACTTATCTTGCCAAGACCACATGCTTGCACTTACACCCTTTGCCAAGATCACACTTGGACTTTCCAATTGCCTGGCTCCTCACCAGGACTTTCTCCTTTGCCAAGATCACACTTGGACTTTCCAACTGCCTGGCTCCTTAGCAGGACTTTCCACTTGCCTAGCTCCTCACCAGGACTTTCAAAATGCCTAACATCCAGTTAGGACTTTTTCAGTCAAGTCTCCTGTCAACCTTGACCTACTTGACTTGTATTCTCATCAACTTGGTCAATCCTTTGACCATGTCCATAACCAGACGATTGCTCCAGCAATCTCCTTATATTGTTAAACATCAAAACTCAAATCCTGACTCAAACTTGACTCAACTCAAGCTTAGTCAAACTGGTCAACCTTGACCTAGGGAAACTGCCCCAACAAGTATGACATTATAATGAAATAGGGTGCAATACACATAGATTATGCTCATGAAATACAAGTAGATGTGCGTCAAAATATGTATAAAAATGTATATAATCTACGTATATCATTACCCCAAATTAGTCTAGGCTAAAAGGGATAATATTGGTCATTACACTAGTGTCTGTCCTAGTGGGAGTGGTAGTAGTCTATCTAATTTACTAGAGTTCTGTTATTATTATTTTCATTATGTAAGAACAATATTAGTCCATTTCATTCATGTCAGTTAGTTATATGTTAACAATATGCAGCATAATTTTATATTAATGATATGCTCATTTATTTATGTTGTTTGCTTGACATGATGCATGATTAATTCATGATATATTAAATGATAAGTTCATTTAATTAAAGAAATCATGATATATTAAATGATTAGTTCATTTAATTAAAGAAATTATGATTTTATAAATGATTAGTTCATTGATTGGGATGTATGTAATAGAATTGATCAATATTGATTTGATTGATCATACGAATGATGAGTGAAAATATTGTTGTCACTTGATTTTGTAAACCAACTCAAATTAATATTGAGTCAATCATAAATTGCATATATATGAATTACACTGAATACTAAATAATGTGTTTATTTATGATAGATTATGACAACCAAAAATATTATAGCTAAACTCAACAAAGGTGAAAATCTTAATGGGGATAACTATAAGATTTGACATCTCAGGATACAATATGTACTTGAGGAACAAGAAGTTCTAGAGACTATAAATCAGGTTATGATAGAACCTATAGATGGTTCCACTATACAATACAGACGAGATCTTGATGCCTATAAGGCATGGAAGAAAAAGAACTCCACTGTGAATGGCATATTGATTAGTTCAATGGTAGATGACCTAGCTTTTGAGTATGAGTCATATCTTTTGGCTCATGCAGTTTGGGTAGCCCTTAAAGAAAAATACAGTGGAGTAAGTCTGAGTAAGCTTCGATAGCACAATCAAATTTAACATCTATAAGAAGCGTCCGAATATATCAATAGTTCAATACCTCAGGGAGATGTCGAACATGATTCGGGAGCTTAAAATTACTGGTCATGAGTTGATTGATGAACAACAGGTTCAATCATTCATTCACTTCCAGATTCTTGGGAAACCATGAAGCAGACTTTAACTCACAGTGAGAGTATCAAGACTTTCACTGACGTCTCACACCATGTAGAATTGGAGGCGGAGAGAGTTGAATCCGCAAGGATTTCTAGACAAGCCTATGTGGCTGTAGGTTCTGCTGGATCATCTGGATCTGTGAAAAAGAAATTGTTCAAGAAAGGGAAGGGAAAGAAGAGGGAAGCTGCTGCTGTGGGACAAGGCCCAATCAAGAAGCTAGTAAAGAAGACTGGAAAGAAACCTAAAAACAAGTTGACTTGTTTTAACTGCGGCAAAAAGAGTCACTTCGCTCGGGAGTGCACTTAGCCAAAAAAGGTAAATTTCAGTGTGTCTTCTTTTTCTGAGCATTTCTGATTCTTATCCTTTGTGGATATAAATTCGGGAGCAACAAACCATGTAGCTCGAGAGCAAGTTACATTTGTAGAGTACCGTCGAGTACCAGCTGACAACAAGTGGATCTATGTGGGAAACAATGCAAGAGTTGAAGTCAAAGGAGTCGACACTTGCAAACTCAACCTCCGTGGTGGTAGAGTTTTGTTTCTACATGATGTCTTGTATGCTCCTGAAATTTGACGGAATCTTGTTTCCATTACATGTCTTCTTGATTTAGGGTATTGTATTAATTTTTACAGTCGATGTGTTGAACTTAAGATTGACTCAGTGTCAATCGGACATGGTTTTTCAACAAATGATTTTATGGTTCTTGATGTAGAACCAGATGTCAATTATGCTATTGATGGTTGTTTTTCAAACATTTCTCTAACTAGTGATGCAAATATAACTGATGAAGTTTGACATGCTAGATTAGGACACATAGGACAAGAACGTATGAATCGGTTGGCTAGAGAGGGTCTATTGGGCACTCGAGCTAAGATTCAGTTATCTATATGTGAGCATTGTCTTGTTGGAAAAGCAACTAGGAAACCATTTGGTAAGACTATTAGATATGAATCAACATTGCAGTTAATTCATTCGGATATTTGTGGTCCAATGAATGTGAAGGCTAGACATGGAGCTTCCTATTTCATTACATTTATTGATGATTTCTCTAGGTTCGATCATGTGTATTTGTTTTCTAACAAATCTGAAGCATTGGATTGCTTCATTCATTATATGAACAAAGTTGAGAATCAAACGGAATGTAAAGTTAAGACTTTATGCACTGACCGTGGAGGGGAGTATTTGTCTGATATGTTCAAGATGATATGTAATGATAGAAGGATTATTAGACAGCTGACAATCCTTGGAACTCCATAGCAAAATGGGGTAACTGAAAGAAGAAATAAGACTCTTCTTAAAATGGTTAGGTCTATGATGGTGCAAGCTAATTTGTCAATCTCCTATTGGGAAGATGCATTATTAACTACGGTCTATAAACTTAACAAAGTGTCTTCAAAGTCAGTTTCATCTACCCCATATGAACGTTGGACTGACAAAAAACCAGATTTAAGTAATCTGAGACCCTGGGGGCCAGCTGCTTATGTTCATGATAGTTCTCACAGGTATGGAAAACTGGGACCTAGGGATAAGAAATATATCTTTATAAGATATCATGAGACCTCCAAAGGTTATGTTTTCATAGGTGAGCAACTAGATGGAATCATCTCCGAAATAAACTTGAGAGATACGACTTTTCTCGAAACAGAGTTCCCAATCAGAGGTGATGTTGATAAAAATATTCCTCTATTTGAGAAGGATGAGATATTATCAACAAGAGAGGTGTCAAAAGGAACACCTGAGTCTAGTCAACTAAGTGGGAGTGATATGCCGAGTCATGAGTTGACTTCTAAACAGCTCAACTTACGAAGAAGTGTTCGCAAGATCAAACCTAAGAAGAGGTTTGATATTGAGAATGAGGCATTGGTTACACTTTCAATTGATGATGACGAGCCTCAATCCATTGAGGAAGCATTGGGATGTAGAGTTAGAGAAAAATGAAAAGCTGCAATGGTTGAAGAGATGGAGTCCATGATTCAGAATCATGTTTGGGACTTAATTGATCTTCCTCTGGGCCAAAGGGCTATTGGGAATAGGTGGATTCTGAAAATAAAGAGGAAAGCAGATGGATCGATTAACAGATACAAAGCTCGTTTAGTTGCAAAAGGATATATCCAAATGGAGGGTATTGACTTTGAAGAGACATTTTCTCTCGTAGTGAAATTTGTGTCAATATGAGTTATTTTGGCCTTTGTGACACATTATGACTTGGAATTACATCAAATAGATATAAAAATCGCTTTCCTTAACAGTAATCTTAAAAAAGAAATCTATATGGTTCAACCAGAAGGTTTCATTGCTGAAGCCCAAGAGCAGAAAGTATGTAGACTTAGAAAGTCTACATATGGGCTAAAGTAAGCGTCAAGACAATGGAACATAAGATTTAATGAAGTCATTTTATCTTATGGTTTCGAGATGATTAATGAGGATCATTGTGTTTTCCTGAAAAGAGAAAAAGGAAAGTATGTCATTTTATCATTATATGTTGATGATATGCTGATAGCTGGAAATGACATAGGATATGTGAATAAAGTCAAGAAGTGACTATCATCACAATTTGATATAACAGATATGGGAGAAGCTGAATACATCTTAGGAGTGAAGATTATAAGAGATCGTCCTAAAAGACTTTTGGGTCTGTCACAAGAGTGTTATATAAATAAGATTTTACATCATTTCAGTATGTCAAATTGTAACGTAGAACATACACCTATTGTGAAAGGTATTGTTTTGGGCAAAAGTATGTGTCCTAAAACTCCAAAGGAAATAGTTAAGATGAATAAAAAAAATCATATGTCAGTGTTATTGGTAGTTTCATGTACACTATGTTGTGTACACATCTCGATATCAGCTATGTTGTGGCTTGGTCAGTCGCTTCCAGTCAAACCCAGGATTGAGACACTTGAAGGTGGTAAAAAGGATATTCAGATATCTGAAGATGACAACAGATTATTGTCTCTATTTTCAAGGATCAGATATGAGTCTGAAAGGTTATTCAGATGTAAATTGGGCTGAGGACCTGGATGATAGAAAATCCACATCAAGCTATGCATTCTTGCTGAATGGTGGCACCATCTCCTGGAACAACAAGAAACAAGCTTGTGTAGCTTTGTCGACTATGGAAGCTGAATATGTGGCATGTTCAGCAGCTGTGCAAGAAGCAGTCTAGTTGAGAAGGTTCCTGAAGCATCTGAAAATTGCTGAGGATAGTGGGAGTCCAGTAACTGTCTACTGTGACAGTCAAGCTGTAATAGTTTTTTCCAATGATCCCAAATATCATAGCAAAGGCAAGCATATAGAAATTAAATATAATTTTGTAAGGGATATTGTGGCTAAAAGAAAAGTAATTCTTGAGTATGTCCCTCCACGTGTTATGCTTGCAGATCTTTTTACTAAGCTAATGACTAAAGAGTCATTTAAAGAACATGTAAAGTCTTTGGGACTTTGTAGAATGTAACAATATTGAAATAATAATCAGACTTTGTGATTTGATTGTGTCATTTGCCATAATTTATTCAGTGTATATGTTGTATTTGTTACATTCATATAAGATCTCAGTGAGCATGTTGGCAGGTGGAGATTGGTCCACTCACATGAACAATCATCTCTATTTGTTAAGTACAAATAGGGGTGAGACCGATAATTATGGAATAGCTTATGTAGCTTAAATTAGAGACAGATCCATAAGTTGAGGTCGCATCAATAATTGTCTCAAGATGAGATCATTTATGTGTTAATAATGATCGAAGTAAATGAACCCATCATTTACTGAACCTGTTAAAGGCCATATTAGAATTCATTTGTTGAATTCAGGATTAGACATTAGGTATGTCTAGATCAAAATCTGTACGATGTTAAATTTGAAGACAACATGCACTCATTTTAGTAAAGAGAATAACATCGTAACATGTGATTCATACCACATGTGCTATTGCGACAATAAAGATAGTAAGAGAATGTAAAGTCCAAAAATTCTCAAAACTGTTTTAGAAATATAGTATGATTTTTCTGGAATTTTTAGATATTTTTCCGGAATTTTCCGAGTAGCGGAAGTAGCAAAAATAATTAGGACCGTAAAATAGCTTAGGCGGGAATCGAACCCGAGACCTATGGTTTACGGATAAGTTTAGTAACCGGTGAACCCAGCAGGGCCGTGCTGAAAGAAAGAGGAATCAGTTATATTTATATTAGAATTTGGGCCTAGTTACCCACTCAATATAAATAGAAGAACTTAAGTTGGGTTGGTTTATTTTAGGATTGGTTCGGCACCTCCTCACCTCACGCCACTTTTCCCTTCCAAAACCTCACCGCCGCCTCTCCCTCCTTCTCCTCTTCCTCACGCACGGCACACCAAGGCAAGGGTCCATAGGTTCATCTTCCGGCGACGACTCCAACACGAAAGAGGTTCTTCTCCGCGAGAGGAACGCGAAGACGTGATCGGATTGTCGAGAGGATCATCTCCACCGGAACTCTAGCGAATAGAATCGTAAGAAATTACGAGCAAGAGGTAAGAAACCCCTCACCTGCAGTATAATAGCTCCGTTTGGATTTTCTATGCATTAGATTAGTAATATGCAGATTTTGTGGACATGTAGGGTGTTTTAACCCTCCTCTCAGATTTAGGGATTTAGTTGAGCACCTTTAGATGGGCCAGACACGTTTACCCTCTTCAGTTGGGGTTGTAGACGTTGTCGGGTGCCTAAAGGTGATCACCCTAATAAAGAGGAGAGTTGGGGCACACTAAGTGTTCGACAAAATAACTAGACCAGTAAAAATGCAGCTTAGGCATTTTGATAGTACAGTTAAATGCATTAGAAGCGTTTAAAACAGTAAATCAGTTTATTTTAGCTATATGGGACTACGGTCCAATGGGTGGGCTCCCACAGTTGCCTCTAGGTTTAGACAACCTAGCTCTAGGTTCAGATAACCTAGAATCAGTAAGTTACACAGTAATTAGCTACATTCAGTATTTTATTTTCAGTAGGCACTGTACAGGATTAGATATCCGTTGGGTTGGACTCCCACAGTCGTCCCTAGGTTCAAACAACCTAGTAAACCCTACTAGATTCGGAACTTGCAATCCCGGGCCTAGTTAGGGATGCGCGCACAGCAAGTACAGTTGCCGGGCCCAAAACAGTATGATTATGTATTTTCACTTATTACGAATTAGTTTTCAAAACTCAAAATTGGTCTTGCTAGTTGAGTTTGAATTCAGTATCAGTTTAGCTCCAGTTAGCTTTTATATGCTTAGTTCAATTATCTCCCTTGATTTCATGTACAGCTTTAGATATGCTATGATTGTATGCTTATCTGTCATGCCATGCTTAGTTTATTCAGTACATTCAGCATATGTTTTAAACGGCATGATTTCAAAGCATATTTGCATCGTCGCGTGTTTTTGTGAGGTAGATGGTTTCTTACTAAGCTTTTTGGCTTACAGATACTATTTTCCTTATACTGCAGATACAGGTAAAAGGAAAATGGACTAGCAGAGGAAGCTGGGGGGCAATGCAAAGATTGTGGGTGTGTATGGAACTGGAATCAAAGGTCCTTAGGGGACGTAGCAAATTGAGCATTAGACTCTTTAGCATTTACTGTAGCACTTTATTTATTGGTTTTGGTTTACATGTTCTAGGCACTTTTAGTTGTGTGTGTTGCCATGAATTCCTAAACTATGCCTTATGTTAAGTTAGATTACTAGTTTATGTCGTTAGAATGTTATTACATGTTGTTAGAATAGTTATGATGCATTAGTTAGATGTTATGTGGGGTTTTGGCACGCCAAAGTGCTGAAATCAGAGTTTCCCGGGTCTGATATCAGGGCCTGGCTGTGTCACTGGATCGGTCAGCCGACCGATCCAGCCAGATACAGTATGCTACTGTATCCTCCTGGATCGGTCAGCCGACCGATCCAGCGCGATACAGTGGCGAGTCCCCGATTTCCAGGGTCTTGTGACGTACCCGTATCAGTAGATCGGTCTGTGGATCGATCCGGAGGGTGTTACCAGTTATAAATACCTCCCCTAGCATATGTACAACTCCAAGGTACACCCGGAATGTTAGTGTCCGAATTAACATTAATCAGATAATTAGTAAAATTTTAATTAGCCCAGCTTTTCGCACAGTATACTGTAGAACGAGGTAGCGATTCGCCCTACAGCCTAGTAGTAGAAGGCGGGTCGTTACAGAGAATGAATCTCTGTTAAACCTCTACTATGTGAGACCTTTGAGATTATAAGTTAATCTCATTTTTTGGCTTAGTGACTATTTAGTTGTTTACTTGAAGTTTTAATCAGTGTCTACTACTTTACCGTGTATCCTATGGCTATGGATGATTTGGTCTGTGGAGCATAACTAGAAAGCGACTGATTAAAATGAATAGATGCTAGCTAAAAAGGAAGATTAAATATATTTACATCTTTTGATATTATTCACTAGTCGACCCATTTCTATTATGTATAGAAATGAATGTGAATACTGGATATGGAGCATACTCTTGACATAATGGTCATTATAAGAGATTAGAGATGTTCATATTGATGTAAATGAAAATTATTTAATATGGATAAATAGCAAAACATGAATATTTTCATGATAATGGCTGTGTGCCACTTGAAGATTGGATGGATCCTGGATAAAGGCTATGTGCCATGAAGAGTATGTCTCTAATTTATTTGAGCAACTAAGTAAAGTGTAACAACTTTATTAGCATTGATTGCTCAAAGAGCGGCTAAATAAAGGTGTAACAATTTCTTAGTAACTATCGCTTAGTGTACTTGCTGTCGCATGAACCATTTTCTCTAAGTATGGATTGGATGTTCTAAATGATCTATGTGACCAAACTCTCAAATCGTCTATGTGACTTATTAAGTCTTTGTGACTTACCTGAATAAATTAGTCTTAGTGACTTACCTTGAATGAGTAAGAGATGTAGGAAATGGAGAAAGTGGGGATGTGGGAACATGCCCACGTTCCCCACTACTCTTGATGGAAAAGACCATCATACCCCTAAGTCATTTCCCTTTATAAATAGTACGGCCAAAGATCATCAAGGAGGGCAACATAGAGAGAGGAAGGAGAATATATGAGGTGGTGGGATTTGATTCGTGGAATTGTGGAGAGCTTTCCGATCCTGTGATCGCTCTTCTGACAATGAGTCTTGCCGACGCCGATTGCAGATTTGTGGGAGATCACTGTAAGCATTTACTGTTTATCGTCTTAATTCGTCTCAATCCATGCATTTAGAATAATCAATACCTTGCATCAAAAATCTCAAGCCTCATGAATTGCCCAAGTTACGTACTTGCAAGAGAAAAATTAAACAAAATTTATCAAAAAAATATAAAATATAAGAAAAAAGAGAATTGTAGTAAATACTGCATGAACTGTAATCAGAGAATAAATATTTCGCATAGCTCTAATATTTGGACATGAGAGAAGGATTTCTAAAATTCCAGAACAACACTCAATGTCTACAAAATGGAAAAGAAAAAATCTCTCAGATATATACCTATAAGGTTATGATTAAAATCAACCATCTTTCTTCAATTACATAAAACAAAATGTAGTTAAAAGAGTATGTATGCCTCAGGCATTTACTAGCCTTTTTAAACACCATTCCAATGGATAGGCAACTACTCATGACAAGTCACTCATTTAAACCATGTTCACATGGAATGCAAACAAAGATAGAGATTTAGATTTATTCATATAAATATACATAAAATACAAGCAATATAACCAACTTATAGTTTAAGTAATAAAACTTATGCAATACAAACTTATGCAATACAAACAATTTAACCAACTTAAAGTTGTCTTGGTAACTTCCATTGGAAAACTTATGCACGTAGCTTTAAATTCGCAGAATAAGTTTACTCTGTAGTGCCTGCCTATTTGATCAATGAATTTCATTGACCTTACCATTGAGTTTATAAATAATCAGTTAAGAACATTCTTAAAAGATACTCATGGCGGAAATAAGAAATCATCTAAACCTGGGAAAAATACATCTAAACTTGGAGCTTGTAGGAGGTCATAACAAATCAGCTATTCAAATATTGATTTAGGATACAGACTTGCTGAGTTATATGCAGGATTGACAAAATGACAAGAACTTGTCTAGACAAATGTTGAAAACAGACAAGGAATTTGATATATGCTTTGTTCGTAGAAAAATGTCTTTATATACAAAACATGCTCATAATTCCAATCAACATGCTATAGACTCAATCTACTAACTCGGCTGAATCACTATACGACGAGCTTATTTTTAGGAGGCAAAGTTTAATAGACAAAACAAAAACAAAATTATAAGGACACCATGACTTTACCTATAACTAAATTCACCAAAATGTTCAATCAGCAAGATAACACATGGATGTATATTAGGTATTGACATATCAAAGCAAAAGATGAGAACAAAGAGAGACAATAAATAAGAGAAATGTTAGCCAATTCTACTCATGATAGAAATGCAAGAATGAGGTATTGGGCAAAGGAGTTAGCTAGCCATGAACACACAAATTATTGGCACTAAGAAATCAAAATCAATATGTCATGGAGTCACAAACAAACAAAGCTCACTCCTTGTATCAAAAATCTCAATCCTCATGAATTGCCCCTGAGTTATGTACCTACAAGAGAAAAGCCAATTAATCGATACCTTAAACTCAAACCATTGATTTAATGCAAACAAGTTAGGAGAGAAAAATTAAACAAAATTTATCAAAGAAAAATATAAAATATAAGAAAAAAAGAGAATAATAGTAACTACATGAACTGTAACCAGAGAATAAATATTTCACATAGCTCTAGTGTCTGGACATGAGAGAAGGATTTCTAGGACAACACTCAATGTCTACAAAACAGAAGAGAAAAAATCTCTCAGATATATACCTATAAGGTCATGATTAAAATCAACCATCTTTCTTTAATTACATAAAACCAAATGTAGTTAAAAGAGTATGTATGCCTCAGGCATTTACTAGCCTTTTTAAAGAAAATTCCAATGGGTGGGCAGCTACTCATGACAAGTCGCTCATGTAAACCCTGTTCACAAGGAATGCAAACAAAGACAGTAAAATAAAGATGTTATACATAAATTAATCCTTTATAAATAGAAATATAATAATGTTTTATCATATGAATGAATTAAGCAAAGAAAGAAAAGGAGAGAATGTAAAATAATTGCATTATGACTTTTTTGTCAGACCCAGGTATGTAAAACAAATAAATTTCAAGATCTATTTCATAAAAATAATATAATGATGATGTAAATTAACAATACCTTCCAAGGTAATGATGAAGGATGTATTTCCATCCTCGTCTTGTTGAAGGAGCTCTTTTATTTTATCTATGTCTTCTGTTGGACCCCGTGGTGTTTTGATGTGATCAACCAAGTTGGTTAGGTCCTGCTTTGTGTTTGATCCCTGTGTCTGAGTGTGCAGGAGCTTAGGAGCACAGGAAGTCGAGCGGAAGACACAGCTAGCGAGAAGGACGGCACGGGAAGGGAGCCGACGGGCTTGGTGCGTCCGAAGGACGAGAGAGCTGCGGAAGAGTACTCCAGTGGGCGTGAAGAGTGTGTGCGGCGTTCGAGGGACGTTAAGCCGGGACGGAAGGCTGCTCGAGGAGAAGGCCGGGAATTGGGTTCGGGTGAGCCCTATTTCGGTTGGTCACAATCACCCAAAAGATCGGAGCATTGGAAGTCAAAGCAAGCTGGAAATGAAGCCAAGAAGCTGAGCTGCTAGCTTGAAGGCGCCTTCAACCAGGTTGAAGGCGCCTCCAGCTTGAAGGCGCCTTCAGCCAGGTTGAAGGCGCCTTCAACCCAGTCAATCAGACCGTTCGTGCGCAGATAAAGTTTTATCCACTGACCCAGCTTGGAGGCGCCTTAGACCCTCAATGGAGGCGCCTTGGAGCTTCGGGATAGAATTTCCAGGGGCTATAAAAAGACCCCTGGAGCTAGGAATTCAGAACAACTCAAGCAATCAACTGTGTACTCTTTCCTAGCAATAGTTCTAAGCTTCTAAAGTGTAAAAGGCTTCTCCGCCTTCAGCAAAGGAGATTTTTCTACTGAGCTTTTTCTACTGCCCTAGATTAACAACCTCCTTGGTTGTAACCAGGTTAAATCATGTCTTCTACTTAATTTCTATTTCCTTGTTTGTTTTAATTTTACTATTGCTTTTCTGAGTTGAAATCCGAGGAGGGTAGTTTTATTTTTGCTTTTAGCAATTCACCCCCTCTTGCTGGCCTCCGCTGCACCTACAATTGGTATCAGAGCCTGACCGCTCAGAAGGACTAATCGCCAACTAAAGCACTACGATTAAGATGATGGCCGGAGCAAACATCCATCCCCCGAAGTTCGACGGAGACTTCGCCACATGGAAGCGCATAATGGAGGTATTTTTTAAAACCGAATTTGACATTCTTTTAATAATGAAATATGGCTATGCAGTTCCGAAAGATAAGGAGGAAAATACCTGGACAAAAAAGGAGCAAGCAGATTTCGTCGCCAACGGAAAGGTTGAGTTCCACCTACTCAGTGTTCTGCCGCCTCAAGAGGTAAATCGGATCGGAAGCTACGACTCCGCGAAAGATCTTTGGGAAAATTTCCTGGAGCTTCACGAAGGTACCTCTGAAGCGAAGCTAGCGAGGCGCGACATCCTCCGGAACCAGTTGACGAACCTCCGATGAATCAAGGCGAGAAGGTAGCGCAACTGCAAGCGAGAATCAAGGAGCTGATAACGCAACTAACGAACCTTGGAGAAGAGGTAACCAACCGGGATTCCATCCGATACGCGCTCAATGCCTTCCCGAGAACTCCAGAGTGGGCCTCCTTAGTAGATACGTACTACATCTCTAAGGACCTCGAGGTAAGTACTTTAGAACAATTGTTTTCCACTTTTAAACTTCACGAATCTCGAGTTTCAGAGCCCAATGGAGTAGAGAAGACCAGTCAGAACATTGCCTTAAAGGAAAAAATGAACAGTTCTGACTTCGAAACCTCAGTCGACGAATCTGAATCGGCACTACTTGTAAAGTAAGAAGGGTGGTCGTTAGAGGTCGCCAAGTGGGTCGACGACATAAGGGCCGACGGTCGACGACATGAGAGATCGCCAAATGGGCCGCCAAATGGGCCAAGAGGGTCGGGTCGTTACAATAAAAAGGCGCCTTTTATTGTAACGACCCGGCCCATTTGGCGACCTCTCATGTCGTCGACCGACGACCCTTTGGCCGTGCCGTTACTCATTAGGACTTTCCACCCCTGGCAGTGGATTTTTGCCTCCCCCAGGATTCGAACTCTAAACCTCCAGGCTTAAGTAGTAGAGTTTATGAATCCTGGTAACCAAGTGAGATGATCTCACTTGGTTACCAGGATTCATAAACTCTACTACTTAAGCCTGGAGGTTTAGAGTTCGAATCCTGGGGGAGGCAAAAATCCACTGCCAGGGGTGGAAAGTCCTAGTGAGTAATGGCACGGCCAAAGGGTCGTCGATCGACGACATGAGAGGTCATCAAATGGGCCGACGACATAAGGGCCGCCAGTTGGGCCGCCACAAGGGCCACCCAAGAGGCCAAAGGGCCGGGTCGTTACAGGTAAGACGCTTCAATAAGTTTTTCAGTACTAATAAATTTAAATCGCAGAGGCATCATCGAAAGAAGAGGACGGTTCGTTGCTACAATTGCAACGAAGAGGGGCACATCAAAGATGACTGCCCAAAGCTAAAGAGAAAGGAGAAAGAAAGGGAAAAGTCAAAATACAAGAAACCAGAACCCTCCAAGCACAAGAACCTGAAGGCTACTTGGTCAGATTCGTCATCCTTTGGGTCAGACATCGAAGAATTCTCGGGGTTAGCGCTAATAGTGAACCATCAGCTGGAAGAAGACTCAAGTTCAGACATGAGCATGGATAAAGGGGGAGGAACATCAGAAGAAGAAAGCAGCAGTGAAGGGGGAGCGCCACCAGATCAGGTAAGTACGGTACGCAATCTAACCCCGAATCAATCTTTTAAATTTATTAAAGCTCTTTCTAAAGAATTAGATAAATTAGAAAAAGAAAATGAAAATTTGAAATTAGAAAATGAAAATTTAAAATTGGAAATTGAAAAATTGAAATTTGATGCATGATTAAAGATAAATGTTTTTCCAAAATCAAAGATTAGAATTTATGGTAAATTAAATTGGTACATTAGAAACCATCAGGGTCAACTTAGAAAAGTACCAAAAAACTATGTACCCCCTAAATTTTTTAATAACCCTGTAGGAAGGAACCTCTATTGGGTTCCAAAATTTGTGCTAAATTATTATTTTTTTAATTAAAATCTTTAAGAGAGAAAATTAAACATTGAAATTCTTTATGGAAGCTTTATCTAAGGACGTGGTTGTTGCTCCAATAACCAAGAAGGCCTAGTGCCTCGCCACAACCTGGAAGCTAAAATATTGAAAGAAAATGTTTAATTAACTTTTTGAAAAAGCATTAAACAAGAATTAAATAATGCTTTGAAAGTTTATCAAACATTTGTTTAAAAATAAACAAAAAATTTCTTTTAATTAGAAATTTGTCTTGAAAATTCTAACTTAAATTTTTTTTTTGAAATCTTTTTCCCTGAAAAAAAATTCTAGAAAACTTCATTTGACTTAGATTTTTTTTTTGGAACATTCAAAAATTAAGTTTAACTTATAAAATTTTTTTAGTAAAATTCTAAAAATTTACTTTTGCTTAGAAAATGTTTCTGAAAATTCAATTTAACTTAGAATTTTTTTTAAAAAAAAAATCATTTTTGCTCAAGAATTTTTTTTTCTACCTTAATAATTTGATTAGTGTTCTCTTATTGGTACCCCATTTTTGCTATGATCAAAGGGGGAGTGAAAAGTACAAGTTTAGTAGAAAGGTACAAGTTTAGGGGGAGTTAGGAAAATTAAAATTTTACTTATTTTTTTTAAAAATGTGTTGTAATTTTATTTATTGCAAAAGTTAGTTTAGTAATTTTTTCTTTAAAATTACTTTTTGTGTCTATTTTTTTCCCTAACTTGAACTTGGGTTGATGCACATCAAAAAGGGGGAGATTGTTGGACCCCATGGTATTTTGATGTGATCAACCAAGTTGGTTAGGTCCTGCTTTGTGTTTGATCCCTGTGTATGAGTGTGCAGGAGCTTAGGAGAACAGGAAGTCGAGCGGAAGACGCAGCTAGCGAGAAGGACGGCACGGGAAGGGAGCCGACGGGTTCGGTGCATCCGAAGGACGAGAGAGCTGCGAAAAAGTACTCCGGTGGGCGTGAAGAGCGTGCACGACGTTCGAGGGACGTTAAGCCGGGACGGAAGGCTGCTTGAAGAGAAGGCCAGGAATTGGGTTCGGGTGAGCCCTATTCCGGTTGGCCGCAATCACCCAAAAGATCGGAGCGTTGGAAGTCAAAGCAAGCTAGAAATGAAGCCAAGAAGCTGAGCTACCAGCTTGAAGGCGCCTTCACCCAGGCTGAAGGCGCCTCCTGCTTGAAGGCGCCTTCAGCCAGGTTGAAGGCGCCTTCAACCCAGTCAATTAGACCGTTCGTGCGCGGATAAAGTTTTATCCGCTGACCCAGCTTGGAGGCGCCTTAGACCCTCAATGGAGGCGCCTTGGACCTTCGGGATAGAATTTCCAGGGGCTATAAAAAGATCCCTGGAGCTAGGAATTTAGAACAACTCAAGCAATCAACTGTGTACTCTTTCCTAGCAATAGTTCTAAGCTTCCAAAGTGTAAAAGGCTTCTCCGCCTTCAACAAAGGAGATTTTTCTACTGAGCTTTTTCTACTGCCCTGGATTAACAACCTCCTTGGTTGTAACCAGGTTAAATCCTGTCTTCTACTTAATTTCTATTTCCTTGCTTGTTTTAATTTTACTATTGTTTTTCTGAGTTGAAAACCGAGGAGGGTAGTTTTATTTTTGTTTTCACCAATTCACCCCCTCTTGCTGGCCTCTGCTGTACCTACATCTTCCTCTCTTCCTATCACCTCCTCATTCAAAATAGCAGAGTAGTCATCATGGGTTGGATCCATGGTCCATCATCTCCACCCAAAGGCCTAAAGCAGCCCCTCTATTGACTAGGTAATTCAACATGTAAGCCATCTCTTTGAGCTATACTAGGATGACTTGGCGGCTGCTCATTGAAAGGAAGTTACTGATGGCAAGACAGGATGACCGTGGCACATAAATGTAATGATCATGGTACATTTGATGGCAAGATGGGATTACTTCTTTTCGCGATACTATTCTTCCTTTGATGCTTCGTTAATGCAAATTATTTGCTAGTGCATGTTTAATTTCATTTAGTTTAACAAGGAAGGCATAAGACCACAAAATTCCATGACACCTCACTGATATCTTATAAAAGTTATAATAGAGACCAAAAGGTATGAGGCACAAACTCTGATGTAATAAAGGCCAATAGTGATATAAAAAAAATTCTAGAAGAGGAACAACATGATCGTTAATTAAGATTAATTTAATTTAAGAACTCTAATTTAAGTTGTGAGTTGTGTTAGTGGGACATAAATCATTAATTAAGATTAATTAATGATCGTTTTGATCATGATGACCCTAATTGGTTTTGGAGATTTGATTTAGCTATTTAATTCATATTAAGTTAGCTAAATAAAATATACTAATGCAGGACTCTGATTCAAGAGGAGTGTCTTGATGAGTGATTGTTTAGCATGATTGAAAAATTAAGGCGGGTATTTCTTCCTTGGACTTTATATAATTCTTTGAACTTAGTGCATGGTTATTATTTGATGGATTATGCTGCTTTACCTTAAATTCATTTGTATTGTTATCCTGCTTAATACTTGTGCTTGATCTTTAAGATGATCTATTTATTTCAGATACAGTCTTAGCTTTTGGATATCTATACTCTTTTATGTATAGTTACATGTAGAATATGTATAGTAGAAGATATCTTGTTGACTGAATTAACATGATGATTTCGCATTTGATGTTGATTGTATATATGATTGGCATGTGTTGTAGGAGTCACCTAGTTTATTGTCCATTTGCATGTTGTATGTGTACACATGTCCGGTGTTTGTTATTGGAGGAACCATGTTGATTGCATCTATGTTGTGTGTACACGTGCCTGCTATGTATTATTGGAGGAATCATGTCGATAATGCCTATGTTGATGATCTTATGTGTCCGGTGTAATATTGGAGGTATTGTATTGATTATACCTACGTTGTAGGGTGCGTACATGTGTGGTGTGTACATGAGTGGTGTTGCTACTTATTGTACTTGTTGTTTAGTAGATACCAGTTGGATTTACCTATACCTATCGGTGTTAGATGGATCTTAGTATTGGAGGTGTTTATGATGATTGAGATGTTGCATTGATGATGATTATGCCGGTATCATGATTGTTTATATCATGTTCATCATTCACTGCATGCTGACGATCATTGTCTCTCTTGTGGTTTGAGAGAGTCATCAGTCATTTATAGTTGCTCATTCGTCTGCCATGGGAGAGTGGTAGCTTGGAGTGGAGCTAGTCCTATCATGCCACCCGACCACTCGACCGGGGGGGAGGACCCTGATGCTATGTAATTAGATAACTACTTAGCGAACTGTCAACCTCGACCATTATATAGTGGTAGTTGGAGGGTAGTATAGTTGTCACGAATCCGGTCTCTTGGCCATACAGGGGTCGTGGTGTCTTGAGAGGTTTTGGAGGTGACCATGTGATATGCATGTGCATTTGCATATGATGCGCGATGCATCTGGGGAGATATATTTGCATATATGTCTAGTAGATACTAGCTACATGTGATTGTGATATATTGTACTTGTTTGAGCTATGATTGTTACATATGGTTGTCATACATGTCCTTTATTATATATGTATATGTTGTTGGTTATATTGCTCAGGTGTTACATGTTAGAACCCTTGGCGGCTGGCTAGAGGGGGGGTAAATAGCCCCTGCACAAATAAAAGAAAAAAATACCTTTCTCGGATAACTAACTTAATTAAAGAACATTTGCACAAGAAATAATAAAGAAATCAAAAAGATAGAGGCACAAAAGTTTTTACTTGGTTACAACTAGGGAGGTTGTTAATCCAAGGATGTAAAGTGCACTAATATCTCCTTCAGGCGGAGAAGCCTTTTAACAGCAATGATCGCACAAAAAGATGAAACTAAATGAAAACTAAAAGCGTACAAGTGTTGTTTCTCAAGATGCTTGCTGTTTTTAGCTTCTTGGACCAAGGCTGTATTTATAGCCTTGGTCGAGGCACCTGGAAGGCTTTCAGGCATCTGGAGTGGGATAAAAACTTATCCCCAATGCAACGGTTAAAGGCCACGTCGAAATGGCTAAAACTTGGATTTCGAGCACTCGGAATCGTTCCGGGTGCCTCGAAGGGGGAAGTCAATATTTTGTTGACTTTCTCTCTGGGTCTCCAGCTTCGGCTCCGCTTGCTTTGGTCCAAGATTTTCCGCTCACTTGGGTGATTTCGGCCATCCGGAATAGGGCTCACCTGAACCCAACTTTCGACCTTCTCGAGCGACCTTCCACTTCGGCTTCTCGTCCCTCGGAAACGTCGCGTGCCTCCTTTTCATCCGCACGTGTACTCTTCCACAACACCTCATCCCTAAGACGCACCGAGCCTGTCGACTCTCTCTCGTGCCGTCCTTCTCGCTAGCTGCGTCTTTTGCTCGACTCTCTATGCTCTTAAGTTCCTGCACACTTAGACACAAGGTTAAACACAACAGGACCTAACTTAACTTGTTTGATCACATCAAAACAATCTTGAGGTATCAACAATCTTCCCTTTTTTGATGTAACAAACCCAAGTTAAGTTAGGGTAAACTAACATAAAGTAAAAGCAATAAATTTATAATTAAAGTGCAAAAAATTAAAAAGGTTAAATTACCTCCCCCTATACTTAATCTTCCCTTCTCCCCCTTTGATCACATAAAAAAAGGGGTACCAAAGAAATCTATGGGTAACTTTTTCAAAAAATAGTAAAGTTTTTAAAAACATGTTTTGAAAAACTTATCAAGTTTTTAAAATTTTTGAAAAATAATATTGATAACACAAAAAAAAATTACAATAATTTTAGAGAAACTTTTCTAAGTAAAAAAAACATTTTTGATATCACCAAAAAATATCAATAATTTCCTAAGTTTGCAAAAACTAATTTTATAGAAATAATTTTGGTAAAGTAAAAAAAAGCTTAAAGTTTTTTTCTTTTTTTTTTTTTAAATTTCTAAGTTAAAAAAATTGATTAACTATTTTAACCATTAATTACAATTAAATACTTTATCAGTTAATCAATTAAAAACTTATTTCATTAATTGGCTTCCAGGCTGTGGCGAGGCACTAGGCCTTCTTGGTTATTGGAGCAACAACCACTTTCTAAACAAAGCCTCTTAAAGAAATTCAAACGTTTAATTTTCTCGCCGAAAGCGCTAAGTCTAATTAAAGTTCAAGTTAGACAAGTCTTTGAAACCTAATATAGGTTCCAACCAACTGGATTAATTAAGAATTTTTTATGAACATATTTCTTTAAAATTTTTCTAATTTGTATCTTATAAAATCTAAGATGTCAGCTTAGTCTATTATAATTTTGAGTTCAAACATTCAAGCATGCATGATTTTTCAAGTTTTTTATTTCATTTTGTAAATTGTCATTTTTCAATTTAATTTTATCAAATTCTTCTAATGGATAAGTTTTTGCTAGAATTAATTTTAACTCTTTAATTTCTTTTTCTAACTTGCAACAATTCCCTGATAAATATTTTATAAACTTAAATGACTTATCAGGAGGAAGAAATCGTATCTAACTTACTTTGTCGATCTTGTTATCCGTAGCTCTCCCTGACCCCCCCCCTGAAGTGTTGCTTTCTTCCGATGTCGCACCCCCTTCATTAATGCTCTCGATGCTTATTTCACATGAGCTTGCTTCCTTTTTGTCGTCTTAATAGCTTGCCATCAGCGCAAGTCCGGAGAAAGCCTCAATATATGATTCAAACGATGTTTCATCCTGTGTCACCTTTAGATTTTTGTGCTTGTTTGTTTAAACGGGCTTCTTGTTTTTGCCTTTGTCCTTGTTCTTCAATTTAGAGCAGTTGTCTTTTGATGGTGTAGCTAGGCTGGCAAGAGGGGAGGGGTGAATTGCCTGCAAAATAAGAATACCCTCCTCAAAACATTCAACTCAAGAATAATAGCAACAATAATAATAAGAAAATAAAATAAAGAAAAACAGGAAGACTCAGCGAGTTGACTTGGTTACAACCAAAAAGGTTGTTAATCCAAGGCGGTAGAAAAATCGCACTATGAATCTCCTTCACTGTAGGCAGAGAAGCCTTTTTACACACTAAGAAAGCATAGAAGTTGCTAGGAATTGAGTACAGAGTTGAAATGAATAATTTCCTAGCTCCAGGGGCCTTTATATAGCTCCTGGAAAACTTATCTCGAGCCTTGAGGGTGCCTCCAACAAGGTTGAGGCCGCCTCCAGCCGAGGCACGGATAAAACTTTATCCAAACTTGAAACAGTCATCTAGACTGGGTCGAGGGTGCCCTCAATGGCCTTGAGGGCGCCCTGGACAAGGTTGAGGGCGCCCTCAAGGCAATGAGGGCGCCCTCAAGACTGCAAGCAGCGCAGGCGCCTTCAGCACTTCGTTGAAGGCGCCTCCAGCTTGCTTTTCTATCTCTTTTTGACTCCTTTTCTTTTTCCGAAGCTTCGATTGCTTGGGTGATTGCGGCCAACCAAAATAGGGCTCATCCGAATCCAATTTCCAGCCTTCTCCTCGAGTAGGCTTCCGACCCAACTTCTCATCCCTTGAACGTCGTGCACGTTCTTCTTGTCCACCGATGTACTCTTCCGTAGCTCTTTCGTCCTTCGGACGCACTGAGCCCCTCGACTCCCTTCCTGTGCCGTCCTTCTCGCTAGTTACATCTTTCGCTCGACTTCCTGCGCTCCTAAGCTCCTGCACACTTAGACACAGGGATCAAATAACAAACAGGACCTAACCTAACTTGGTTGATCACATCAAAACAACCACGGGGTCCAACAATATCCCCCTTTTTGATGTGCATCAACCCAAGTTCAAGTTAGGGAAAAAAACAGACAAGTAGTAATTTAAAAAATTACTAAACTAACATTTTAAGCAAAAAGATTGCAATAACATAATTTCCAATACTTAGTAAACTTAAAAATTTAAAAATATTAACTCCCCTAAAACTCCCCCTAAACTTGTACCTATCTCTCCCCCTTTGATTACATTAAAAAAATGGGATAATAATTTTCAAGTAAAAATTTTCTAAGTAAAAGTTCAAGTTTTTTTTAAAAAAAAAATCATTTTCAAAATAATTTTTAAGTTAAAAAATTTAAGTTTTTGCAAAAAAAAATTTAAGCAAGAAATTTTTCTAATAATTTTCAAGTAAAAATTTTCTAAGTAAAAGTTCAATTTTTTTAAATAAATCATTTTAAAAATAATTTCAAAGTTAAAAAAATTTTTGCAAACATAAATATTTTTGAGAATTAGTAAAAAAAATTTAAGCAAGAGAATTTTATAATTAAAAAAATCTAACTTAGACAATTTTTTTAAAGAAAAATTAAAACACTTTAAAGCATTATTTACTTTCAATACTTTACCAGTAAGTTAATTAAACATTTCATTTCAATATTTTGGCTTTCAAGCAGTGGCGAGGTACTAGGCCTTCTTAGTTATTGGAACAACAATCACTTTCTTAGACAAAGCCTCAAAAGAAATTAACTGTTTAATTTTTCTTGCTGAAAGCATTAACTTTAAAAAAAATTAAACTAGAAAAGATTTTCGAACCCAGTATAGGTTCCTTCCTACTGGATTAATCAAGAATTTAGGGGGTACATAACTTTTGGGTACTTTTCTAAGTTGTCCTTGATGTTTTTTAATATACCAATTCAATTTTTCATAAATTCTATGTTTTGATTTTGGAAATTTATTTAAGTATGCATGATCATTTTTCAATTTTTCAATTTTTCAATTTCAATTTTCAATTTTTCATTCTCTGATCTTAGATTATCATATATTTCTAGAGGACATGCTTTAGCTAAGTTTAATTTTAACTCGTTGTTTTCCTTTTCCAATTTAACTAAATCTTTAGTGAGCACTTAATGAATTGAAAAGACTGTTTGGGAGTTAGATTACGTATCTCACTTACCTCTATTTCTAATGTGATATGGGTTAGGTTTAGTAGGTCTCCGGTGAAAAGGGGAAAAGAGATAGCAGAATTAAGCAAGTATGAATATTGTTCGGGATATACGTTTAGAAGAATAGATAAATATCGACCGAGATAACATGCTTAAGGAAATATAGGCCAATATCGGCCGGGACAATAGGTTTAAGGAGATATAGGCCAATATCGACCGAGATAACACGCTTAAGGAAATATAGGCCAATATCGACCGGAACAACAGGTTTAAGGAAATATAGGCCAATATCGGCCGGGACAACAGGTTTAAGGAGATATAGGCCAATATCGACCGAGATAACACGCTTAAGAAAATATAGGCCAATATCGACCGAGATAACATGCTTAAGAAAATATAGACCAATATCGGCCGGAACAACAGATTTAAGTAAATATAGGCCAATATCGTCCGGGACAACAGACTTAAGGAAATATAGGATAATATCGACCGGAGTATCATGTTTAAGAAAAGATAGGCCAATATCGGCCGGGATAACATGATAAAAATAGGATAAGTAAGTATGGATGATAAATATAGCTCCAGATAGCTCATGAGACAGGGCGAGAACAAATATTTCAAGAATATTTATAAATAGCTTAATGAAGATATTTTGTAGTATGCGATTATATAACAGATTCACTAATTTGATGGGAAGAATGTTTCTAGACTCTTCTGCAGGTACTAGACGACAAAGATGGTACATCTGGGGTACAAAAAAGATTCTTTAAAAGTTATTTTCCACAAGTACATGGCTTACGTCATCTCATAACAAACTCTAACAAATCGGGGTCCACTTTATGATTACGGAGGTTATATGAAGTGGTATAAAAAGGGGAATCCTCTCCATTGGCCAGTACGTTCATGCTCATGCTCATAACCCACTCTATAAACCCTAGTTCCAGTTATTGTTCATCTTCTTCTTCCTTCTTTCACACTAAGGGAGATCACTAACTTGAGCGTCAGAGGGCCTAGCCAGGGATTCCCACCCCGGTCTTAGGTCACTGACAATAGTGTTGGTTGGTCTCTTGTGCACAAGAAGCTGTGGCAGTTCCAGATCTCGATATTCTTCACCACATCATTCCTTTCGCCTTGGGATCTTCGTACAAGGATGGGGTTCTGTGACTTTATTCTCCCAGATCCGCTTTGGGTTTCTCGGATCGGTATTCTACAGGTATCATTCTTCATCAACAGTAGGCTTTCTCCCAGCTTTCCATTTTGTCAAGCTTCTCAGACAGGATCAAATTTGACGTCGTCTGTGGGAATTTTCACCTGAATATGAGATTGCAAGATGGAAGACACTGGAAAATCGAACCTACTCACTATTAGTCATGAAGATCTGGATTTCCTCATCAACACTCATGTACAGAAGTCTTTACAGCAGCAGCAACAACAACAACAACAAGCTCATACTGGATCTACTCTGCCAGTAGCTTATAATCCGGCGATCTCGACTATTAAGCACCAAAGGGGAAAGGAGCTAGAAGAAGAAGATCATGTATATTTCTCTCCGGCCACTGCTTCTCCGACCAGGCACCCTCGAGCTTTCCTTCGTACTCCTTTGGAACAGGGAGGACGAAGGCCTGTATTTCAGGAATCCTCTGGCGAGGCACCTAACAAAGAGAAGCGCAAAGCTAAGATGATGATAGTTAGTGATAGCTCGCTGGAAAGAGTTATTTCTCCATTTTCTCAAAGTGTACTGGATGATCCGCTTCCTACACGGTATCAAAATCTTCAGATCGGCGAGTACACTGGAACTACAGATCCAAAGGATCATTTGTTAAAATTTGAGAATGTAGCATTATTACAACAATTTTTCGATGGAGTAAAGTGTCGGATGTTCCTTACAATACTTGGAAGAGCTGCTCAATGCTGGTTCAAGAGATTGCCTGAGAATTCTATTCGGAGGTTTAAAGATTTCAAGAAGGTTTTCTTACATCATTTTTCCAGCAACAAGAGGTATCATAAAACTCCCTGGAGCTTATTCTCAATTAAACAAGGATCTAAAGAGTCCATTAGAGCCTATATTAAGAGATTCAATCAGGTAGCTATTTATGTACCCAATGCCACTACTGAAATATTAGTAAGTGCTTTTTCTCAAGGCTTGAATGATAATAATTTCTTTAAAGATCTCGTGAGAAATCCTCCTGCCAATTTTGACTCTTTAATTGAGCGTGCCACTGAATTCATTAATGTTGAAGAAGCTCAGGCTGCACGCAGAAAAGAGGGTACTGCTTCTTCTCCTGCCCCTGTTAAGGAGAAGGCTCCCGCTCTTGTTCCTCCCCCGAGGGGACCCTGAGTAGTTCATCCGCCCCATCATCATACAGAGTACCTCCCACAGGTCGTACAACATGTGGAGATGCAACAAGAAGCACCAAGAAGATGGTGCACTTATCACAAGACCAGCAGTCATCATACCGAAGACTGTTTTGTTTTAAAAAATAAGAGAGCAAATAGGGATCGTTATCAGAGATGAAATTACTATCAGCAACAATATCCCAGGCAGCAAAGTCCACTCAAATTGGAATATCGCCCGGTCGAGCCTCAACGAGGTGTATTACCAATCCCGGTCGGTACAACTCAGGTGCCTGAGAAAACCCAGCCTGAGATTATGACCGCCCGGCAAGAAGAGAATAGAAGCAATACCGCCCGAGGAAATATTAATATGATCGTGGGCGGGCCCACTGATGGAGATTCCAACAGGGCTAGAAAGGCACATGCGCAAAGACTTGAGATCCATGCTGTAGGATGCCGCATGGAGAGAGCAGCAGGGCCAGAAATCAGTTTTGGACCTAAAGATCTGGAAGGGGTAGAAATATCCTATGATGATGCATTAATAATTAAGGTTGTGATAGCCAATTATACTATTTCCCACACCTTTATAGACACTGGTAGTTCTGTAAATATTATTTTCAAAAAAGCTTTTGATCAACTGCAGATTGACCTGAGCGAACTTCAACAGATGGTGACTCCTTTATATGGATTCACTGGTAACGAGGTACAACCGCTCGGTTAAATAAAATTATCCATATCTTTAGGGGAGGAGCCCCTAATGAGGATAAGAAGATCTCACTTCATGGTGGTGGATACCCCCTCCTCCTATAATGTGATACTGGGTCGACTGGCCTTAAATGAGTTTAAGGCGGTCGTTTCTACTTGTTTCTAGAAAATTAAATTTCCTATTAATGACCAGGTCAGGGAAGTATGTGGTGATCAGAAGACGGCTCGTAAGTGTTATGTGGAGATCGTCAGAACTGAAGCCAGTGCCGCCCGAAAAAATGCAAAGAATGGAGGTCAATGTCATTCAAGAGAAGCCACCTGTTCTGGTCTACGAGGAGAATAAGGAGGTCCAGATACAAACTGGTTGACCTAAAGCTATTACTTATGTCGCGACCGATCTTGATCCTACGCTGAAGACCGAGCTAGTTCAATGCTTGAAGACAAATAATGATGTCTTTACGTGGGCACCTAAAGAAGTCACGGGCGTTTCTCCTTCGATAATGGAGCATTCTTTACATGTCTTCCCAGATGCTCGGCCTGTCATGCAGAGAAAGAGGAATTTCAGTGCAGAGCAAAATCAGATCATCAAGGAAGAAGTGGCTAAACTCATGGAAGCTGGCTACATCAGGGAGGTGTAGTTCCCTAACCGGCTAGCTAATGTTGTCCTGGTCTCTAAACCAGGAAATAAATGGTGGGTATGTATTGATTTCCATGATCTCAAAAAGGCTTGCCCGAAAGATTATTATCCTTTGTCCCGGATTGATCAATTAGTAGATTCTACGGCCGGATGTGAATATATTTCTATGCTGGATGCCTATCAAGGCAATCATCAAGTCCCTCTTGCTAAGGAGGATCAAGAGAAGATCAGTTTTGTAACATCTAAAGGTACTTATTGTTATAATATTATGTTGTTTGGACTAAAACATGCAGGAGCAACTTATCAAAGGCTTATGAATAAGGTCTTCCAGAAACAGATTGGAAGAAATATGGAAGTACATGTTGATGATATTTTAATTAAGTCTCTTCAGGCTACTAATCTATGCAGGGATGTAGAGGAGACTTGCAAAACATTGAGGCAATATGGGCTCAAGCTGAACCCGGGCAAGTGTTTATTCAGAGCAAAAGGTGGAAAGTTCCTGGGGTATATGGTGTCCGAGCGGGGAATAGAGGCCAACCCGAGCAAAGTCAAAGCACTCCAAAACATGGAGCCACCACGCAATATGAGGGAAGCTCAAAGACTCACCGGCCGGATCACAGCCTTGTCTAGATTCATTTCAAGGTCGGCTGATCGCAGCTTTCATTTCTTCAAAATACTCCGGAAGGCTAACAAATTTCAGTGGGATGAAGAATGTGACAAAGCCTTCCAGGAATTAAAAGACTACTTGTCTACCCTTCCTATATTAGTTAAGCCTGTAATGGGAGAAACCCTATGGGTATATCTGTCAGCCAATAAAAATGTTGTAGGATCAGTGTTAGTTAGACAGGAAGGGAAAGAACAACAACCTGTGTATTTTTCCAGTCGTTTATTAAAGGGAGCTAAGTGTAGATATACTACACTCGAAAAGTTGGCTAATGCATTAGTGTTAACTGCCCAGAGATTACGCCCATATTTTTTAGCACATGCAATTATTGTATTGACCAACAGTACTCTCGGGTGAGTGTTGCTTAATCCAGAGGCATCTGGTCGGTTTATCAAATGGACGACTGAACTTAGTGAGTATGACATACATTACCAACCTCACTCAGCCATCAAAGCACAAGCCCTAGCAGATTTCATCATAGAAGTTCAAGGTCCTGAAGAAGAGAATACTTGGAAAGTTTATGTGGATGGGTCTTCAACCAGACAAGGTAGTGGAATTGGTATTCTCCTTATATCTCCAAGGGAAGATAAGCTTCAACTTTCTGTCAGGCTGAATTATAGGGCTACTAATAATGAAGCAGAATATGAAGCATTGATAGCAGGGTTACAGGCCGTTCAGCATGTGGGAGCATCCCGGGTGTATATTTATTCTGACTCTCAGTTAGCAACCCAACAGTTATCAGGTAACTTCGAAATCAATAATGATAGGCTCAAGTTATATGCTGAGGCATTTGAAAAATTGAAGGCTCAGTTTCAAGAAGTAAATATACAAAAAATTCCTCGATCTGAAAATCAGGTAGCAGATGAATTAGCCAAATTGGCCTCTATTATAACACCATGGAACCTGGATCGGCCAGTGGAGCAGACATTGTTAGTGTCTTGTATTGAAAGACAGGCTGATGTAGAGATACAAGATGACTGGAGGGCACAAATCATATTATATCTGCAGCAGGGTATTCTTCCAAGTGATGCAGAACAAGCAAGGATATTTAAGAAGAGGGCTGCTCAGTATACTATAATAGGGGAACAGTTATATAAAAGGGCTTTCTCCAGACCTTTGCTTAAATGTATTGGAACAGAAGATATATACAATGTATCTTCCAGGAGGCTCATCAGGGCTCATGTGGCAGTCATATAGGAGGAAGATCCTTAGCCCGTAAAATTTTACTAGCAGGATATTTCTGGCCTACTCTACATGAAGATGCTACCAAATTTGTTAGAACTTGTATTTCTTGTCAGAAACATCAGAATATTTCACACCATCCTACATAATTATTAAGAACCTCTATAGTCTCCTGCCCCTTTGATCAATGGGGCATGGATATAGTTGGTCCATTTCCTATGGCAACTGCGCAAAGAAGATTTTTATTAGTAGCAGTGGATTATTTTTCTAAATGGGTAGAAGCAGCACCACTTGCCCGGATTACTGAAGATGCAGTTATTAAATTCTTGTGGAAAAATATCGTATGTAGATTTGGCATTCCTCATAAATTAGTTTCTGATAATATAAGGCAATTTCAAGGAGACAGAATCTTAGACTGGTGCAAAAGCTATGGTATTATTCAAGCATTCACCTCTGTGGTGTATCCACAGAGTAACACCCAAGCAGAAGTAACTAACAGAGAGATTATAAGAGGTTTAAAAACCAAACTGGATCATGTCGGAGGCAGCTGGGTAGATGAATTGCCCAGTGTTCTTTGGGCATATCGTACTACACCCCAAGAAGCTACAGGGATCACTCCTTTCCAACTGATTTATGGAGGATAAGCTGTCATTCCTATTGAGGTAGGAATAGAATCCAATAGAAGACAACTATATGATGATGATAACGCAGGTCGGCGGTTTATGGAGCTAGATCTGATAGAAGAAATTCGAGACAAAGCTGTAACTCATCTCACATCATACCGACAACGAATGAGGCAGAATTATAATAAGAGAGTCATCCCAAGATTCTTTCAGGTAGGAGATTTGGTATGGAAACGTGTCAAGCCTGCTGGGCATGTTAACAAATTAGCACCATAATGGGGAAGACCTTACAAGGTGGTAGAAAAACTTGCATCGAGTTCATATTATCTTCAAGACACTGAAGGAAGAATTCTCGAGCATCCATGGAGTGCGAATCATTTACAACCCTACTGAACTTAACAAGCTCATATCGTTCAAAAAATATAGATATCCCTGAATGAGCAGACCATTGCTTCCTCAGCATATTTCTAGTCACCCAATCACGTGAAGCTTAGCACGTCCAAGAAGACAAATAAAATTTACTTGAAGCAGTTTCCCGGTGAATAGATAACAAGTATGCTTATAATTTATGTACTTCATTCAATTTGATAAATACAATGCAGGCCAAATATCGCCCGAAAAATAGACATGGTTCAAACAACATGATGATTACTGGGCAAACATTTTTATTCTGCTCAAGTGGCTGTGAATTGGGAGCTTTAAGGAATGACCGATCAAGTTTTCTTAAGGAATCTCGAAAACGTTAAACCATCACAAGGTTAGTGAAAGCATTTTTAGCTTCACTTAAAGCATAGCCGATCAACAAATCTCATGAAATAACCCGGACGGGTCTTCATGGGAGGAACTAGAGACTTTAAACCATCATGGACATAGTTGATCGGGAAATCTCATGAAATAACTCGGACGGGTCTTCATGGGAGGAACCGGAGACTTTAAACCATCACAAACATAGTCGATCGGGAAATCTCATGAAGTAACCTGGACGAGTCTTCATGGGAGGAACCGGAGACTTTAAACCATCATGGACATAGTCAATTGGGAAATCTCATAAAATAACCCGGACGGGTCTTCATGGGAGGAACCGGAGACTTTAAATCATCATAAACATAGTCGATCGGGAAATCTCATGAAGTAACCCAGACAGGTCTTCATGGGAGGAACCAGAGACTTTAAACCATCATAAACATAGTCGATCGAGAAATCTCATGAAGTAATCCGGACGGGTCTTCATGGGAGGAACCGGAGACTTTAAACTATCATGGACATAGTCGATTGAGAAATCTCATGAAGTAACTCGGACGGGTCTTCATGGGAGGAACCGGAGACTTTAAACCATCATGGACATAGTCGATCGAAAAATCTCATGAAATAACCTGGACGGGTCTTCATGGGAGGAACCGGAGACTTTAAACCATCAGGAACATAGTCGATCGGGAAATCTCATGAAATAACCCGGACGGGTCTTCATGGGAGGAATCGGAGACTTTAAACCATCATAAACATAGTCGATCAGGAAATCTCATGAAGTAACCCGGACGGTTCTTCATGGGAGGAACTGGAGACTTTAAACCATCATAGACATAGTCGATCGGGAAATCTCATGAAGTAACCCGGACAAATCTTCATTGGAGGAATCGGGGACTTTAAATAATCATGAACACAATCGATCGGAAAATCTCATAAAGTAACCCGGACGGTTCTTCATGGGAGGAATCAGAGACTTTAAACAATCGTAAACATAGTCGATCGAGAAATCTCTTGAAGTAACCCGGACGGGTCTTCATGGGAGGAACCAGAGACTTTAAACTATCATAAACGTAGTCGATCGGGAAATCTCTTGAAATAACCCGGACGTGTCTTCATTGGAGAAACCGGAGACTTTAAACTATCATGAGCATAGTCGATCTGGAAATCTCTTGAAGTAACTCGAATGGGTCTTCATGGGAGGAACCGGAGACTTTAAACTATCATGAGCATAGTCGATCGGGAAATCTCTTGAAGTAACCTGGACGGGTGTTCATGGGGGGAACCAGAGACTTTAAACTATCATGAGCATAGTCGATCGAGAAATCTCTCAAAGTAACCCGGACGGGTCTTCATGGGAGGAACCGAAGACTTTAAACTATCATGAACATAGTCGATCGGGAAATCCCTTGAAGTAACCCGTACGGGTCTTCTCGGAAAAAATCGGGACTTTAAACTATCATTATCAAAGTCATGCAGGATTGGGTACCTGATCAGAATATGATAGAGCACAGGACTCTGTTAACTCAAATTAATCAGGATTATACGCCCGATCAAAAACTCAAAGGTCGATAAAATTCTTCATATTTAATCAATCAGGATTATACGCCCAACTAAAGGTTGATGAAATGCTTCATATTAAAGCGTTCGGCCTTGATTCAAAATTATCTAGATTTCTTTAGAAAGATCACTCGGCATTGTTGGATCGAAAAGCGCTAGAGGGGGGGTGAATAGCGCTCACGGCTATTTCGTTTGTTTCGGAATCGTAAAAACAATCGAGTAAATAAACGCAGCAGAATAAAAATAAACACACAGACACGGGGTATTTACTTCGTTTGGAGCCTATAGCGACTCCTACTCGAAGGCCCGCGATCCTTGATCGCTTTCCGTGGGCAACAACTATAAGCACGAAATTATTACAAGCTAAATACAATTTAAAACAATAATTAAAAATACCAACGACACTTAGGAAATATCAAATTTGGAGCTCCGGGTCGTCGAGAAGTAGTCGCAGCACTTCTGGGTCGTCTCGTTGATAGCACATTAAAGAAAGGTTGCTTGGAATTCGTTGATCAAAGGTGTTACTCGAAACCCCCTTTTAAACAGTGCTCAAGGCGCCCTAAAGCCCATCCAAGGCGCCTTAAACTAGCCGAGTCACCCGCGTGGATCAAGCCTGAACTAGTCGTGACTTATCCCTTCAAGGCGCCTTCTGTGCTCTCCAAGGCGCCTTCATCCACCAGTCCAAGACGCCTTCATCCACCAGTCCAAGATGCCTTGAGCTTCCTTCAAGGCGCCTCCATGCTTGCTTCGTGGACAGCTCAGCTTTGCATCCGAGGCTAATTTGTGCTCCTTTGGTCCTGCAAAAAGTGTTAGTCCCAAACACATATCCTGCAAAACCAAGTTAGCACAAAACAACAATATAGATATGATAATTGACAGTCATCGGACTGTCTGGGTCTGACTTCAGATTTCCAACCGGAACCCCTAGGTTGACCCGACGCCTACTGTTCCCTCTACGGGGAACGCGTCTTCACCTACTCCACTCAGGAGATTTACTTGTTGCAGTGCGATCCTCCAGATCGACTGGACTTTTGCTCGGTCCTCGATGCTTCCGGACTTTCTGCTGGACTTCCGCTTCCCGGCTGGTCCAGTCTTTCACCTGGTTCGCGACACCAGGACTTTCCACCTAGGGTTACCCCCCTAGGACTTTTGCCTGAAGCACTCGACCCACCAAGACTTTCCGCATAGGGTTACCACCCCCTATGACCTAGGGTTACCACCCCCTAGGGTTTTCACCTTGCCTAACCACAGTTAGGACTTTTGCCTAAGACACTTAAACAGACTTGTTAGATCAAAACCTAACCTTAACTTTGAATCCTTTGCCATTATCAAAACTTAGGTTCGATCGTCGGATGCTTCCCGCACCAACAATCTCCCCCTTT
Organism: Zingiber officinale; assembly: GCF_018446385.1. Classification (NCBI taxonomy): domain Eukaryota; kingdom Viridiplantae; phylum Streptophyta; class Magnoliopsida; order Zingiberales; family Zingiberaceae; genus Zingiber; species Zingiber officinale. The sequence continues at coordinate 16,254,785 of NC_055992.1, forward strand.
TTTATTATGGCAACTAAAATTCAAAGTTAAGTTAAAACAAAAGCATAAATATACTTAAAGAGTGTAAGTGAGCAAACTTAAGTACATAAATTCAAATACAAGCATAACTTAAGCTACCACTTAAACTTTGTGAAGCTCCCCCTTAATACAGGGCTTTCTTTTACTTTTGAATTTCCCTACTCTCCCCCTTTGCCATTTATCAAAAATAAGCCAGTTTAAAACAAGTTTTAAATTTTTTAGAAAACATATTAAGGTCTGTAACACTTAGCTTATAATTAAATTTTACTGTAAAACTGTTAGCTAAGTGAGATATAGGATTTGAAAGGAATATTTTTCACCTAAGTTAAAAAGGCTAATATATGGTTGACTTCGAAGGATGACTTTAGCCACTTTTGAAACTTAGTTGTCTTTAGAAAAAATACTTAACTAAATTTTGAAAAACTTAGCTAGATTTTAAAATTTTTGGAGCCAAAAAATTTGAAGTCTCTTTTTACTTAGCAGAAATCTTTTGACAGCCATGAGCTAAATTTTGCAAGTAAAGAAATATGCTTTTTAATACTTGTAGCTAAGTATAGAATGAATCTAAGAGGTAACTTAGAAAAGTATAGAAAGGTGGCTAAGTTTGAGAAAGTTTGAAAGTTGCTATATGAATCACTTAGCTAAGCCTTTTGCAAACATTGAATTTTGAAAATGTAGCTTCAGTTTAAAAAAGGTACTTAGCTTAATTTAAAGAAGACTTAATTTTTAAAAAATAGGATTAAAAACTTGTTAAGTGAATTTCTAGGACAAAAGAGGGAGTGACTAAATATTTAATTTAGGTTGTTTATTCGAATTTAGTTGGTCCTTAAGTCCAAGAATGAGTCAAGTTAAATAAATGTTAAGATATTCAATTTGTTTTGATCAGGTATCAGAGCCCTAAAGCATGCTCTCCTTTTCCTTCACCAACTTTCTAACCTTTAGCTACTTGCTTATTGCCTAGAGGGAAGCAACTTTCACTTGGTTAGTCAAGTTAAGTCTTTTGGTCCAGTTAGATTTGACTAAGGCTGGATGACTTAAACTGATTACTGTAAATAAAGTATTTAACGCCCAGACTCATAATGATGCACAGATATAAGCATACTGGAGTCCAGGCTGTACCCTATGCATCTCATGTCGTTCTATGTATTTCAAATACAAGCAAGGTATACCTAGGTGTTTGTGAGATACTCTGGCTTAAATCTAGGGGAACATGATTTCTAGGGTAGAGCCTAAACTAAGTCCAACTTTTGAAAATCCTAAGAAAATGGGACTTTAAAATCATTATTTTTCCTAGAATTTAAAAGGTAAGGAAAAAAATTATAGGAAACTGATTAAGAAAAAACTATTCTACACAACACATGCCTAGAATAATGATATCAAAAGACTGATAATCATAATAGATGAAGTAGTAGTACAGTCAGACTAGAAAAACTAGGAGGCATCCAAGATACATCAAATGATAGTCTCAAAAGGCAGGATCATCAAGAGAGGGATCATCAGCTGGAGGGTCGTCAGCTGGAGGTGGTGCAAGAGGCTGCTCGGGTGCCGGCTGAGGCTGTCCCTGGCGCCATATCTCACCTCGGAGAGACACGAACCCTACAGCTATCTCGGATTGGAGAGATCATAGGAAGCGATGGCTATCTAGTACAACCCGTCACGTCTGAATGGACTGGATCTCGAGCCGAGTAAGTCTATCCTCGACGGAAGGAGGAGCCGAAGTCGAAGGCCTGGCTGATGTGGAGGGTCCGGCAAAGGTGGATGGATCTGCGAAAAACTCCTCTGCCAGGAAGTCGGGCCACTCCTCACCCTCACCTGGTACGTCCTCGGCCTCTGGAGCACCAGGAGCAGCAACTGGTGGTGGTCGGCCCTTCCAGGCCAGAATCCCCTCGGTAGTGACCTCTGCACCCGCTAATCTAAGACTACGCTGACCTAACCCATCATAAATGGTAAGTGGGATGAGTGTCCCTCTGGTAATGTCTATCCTAGAGCCGAAGAATATCTGGGTCAGGATATGGCAGTAGGGCATATGAATCACTCCAGATGTAACTGTACTAGATGCATGAATGATGTTATGAAACATATGTAGTGCTATGTCTATATCTAGGCAATGACTGAGTGCATACAAAAAGAACGAGTGGGATGATCGCATCTTCGAGACGTCTCGAGATGAGATGGGTAGGATGCATGCTGTCAGGACTCTATACATAACATAGTCCTGAACTCGAAGAAGAGTAGACCTGAACTCAGTCAGGCCAAAGGGTTTCTCCTCCCCAAAAAAATACATGTAGATGTCATCTAAGGTAATGTGGAAATAGGGATCACCAAAAGGTAGCTCCCTACTCGGGTAACATAAAAATGTACACTGGGACTCCCTAAGCTCTAAGCTAGTGCGAAGTAGGGAGGGAGTAAACTGAAGGTTAGTGCCACCAACTCTGGTGGAATAGGTGCTATCATCAACCTTTTCAAGGTTGTGATAGAACTGGGTACACAGGTCTTGATTCACTATAGTGGTGCAGTCAACCAGTTTATCTAGATGATAGTAATCTATCATCTGGATTGCGGGTAGACAAAATTGGGATAAAAATTCCCTACCAATATATCTAGGTTTAATGGACTCAAAGGTGAATCTAGCAAAATCTATCCTATGTTGCTCCGAGGGGAATCTAGGGTCCGTGGAAGGGGCCCTAGCCGGTGTAGGATCCACAATGCGACGCTTCCTATTTTTGACATTATACAAGAAAAATAGCAAAACTAGCACGAAATTTATGTAATAGATGATTGAGAAGAGTTTAGAGTATACCTAGGAGGCATTGCTAGGATTAAAGGAGGAAGAGATGGGTTGAAGGCGCCTTGGTTGGGGAGAAATCACACAAGAACTTCATGTTGAGTTTCGACAGAAAATGAACAGAAGAAGCCTTCTGTTCGTGGCAAAATCGCGGAATGAAGGCACCTTAAAGGTTCCTTAAGGCGCCTTTGTAGGCACCTTAAAGGCTCCTTAAGGCGCCTTAACCATGTCGGCGGGAAATTTCCCGCCGCTGTTGAGGGCGCCTCCCTTGAGTGGGAGGTACCTTTGTTCAGGCGCCACGTGTGCCTTTTTTTTTATTATTATTTATTTTTTTAGAATTGAATTAGGTAAGTTAATTTTGGACCAAAACTTTAGGTTAATTAAATTCTCGAAAAATAATTAGGTTTAATTAGTTAATTAAGTTTGAAAAAAAAATAATTTAAGTTAATTAATTTTGAAAAAATAGTTTAAGTTAATTAATTTTGAAAAAATAATTTTAAGTTAATTAATTTGAAAAATGATTTTAAGTTAATTAACTTTGAAAAATAATTTTAAGTTAATTAATTTTGAAAAATGATTTTAAGTTAATTAATTTGAAAAATGATTTTAAGTTAATTAATTTTGAAAAATAATTTTAAGTTAATTAATTTTGAAAAATAATTTTAAGTTAATTAATTTGAAAATTAATTTTAAGTTAATTAAGTTTTTAATTCTAATTTTGAATTAATTTTAATTTTACTTAGCCATCTCACCCGATCTAAATTTTCAATCAGGTAATCCTATAATTGTTGTGAGATGAATTGAGGTTCAATTTTAGGGTTTAGTTTAACTTTGTGTTAAACTCAGATTTAGCTTTGGGTTCAACAAGTAAGCGTTCTTTAGATAAACTTCTAGGCTATGGTGAGTCACAAGCACATCATTAAAGTAACCATGCCTTCGAGGTTTTCCAAATAGTCTTACCCATTGAACTTAATACAAAATCTTAGTTTAACTGGTTAGGATCCATAAAGGGTAGCTTCGGTCAGTTCCACTTAGCCAAATGCACTAGGTCGAAGCCATATCTTCCTAGACATGCGATGACTAAGTTTTCCCAACGTACTATCATCTAATACTTCACCAGTACCGTGAGTCAAGTTAAACCTAGCCCCTTTTTAATCTACCCTTAATTACCCTGTCGGGTAGTCTACTCTTGTTTACCCTTATCGGGTGGATTAATTTCGGAGGTGTCAGCTATTCTGGATTCTCCTGCTATTTTTATTTGATTTAAGGTGAATTTTACTTTTATTTTTGAATTAATTTCGAATTGAATTTCGAATTTTAATTTAATTTTGAATTTTTAATTGAATTTTTAATTTTTAATTTTTAATTTTTAATTTTTAATTTAATTTCAAATTTTTAATTGAATTTTTAATTTTTAATTATGTTCATTTTATTAATATCGTTTTTCTTTTTGCTCCCCCTGGATTATAGCCTCGATATGGTCTATTGAGGTAGTGTATTTGATCTTTCGGGATCCAATATTGGCTAAGTCCAACTTGATTAATCAATTTAGACTTGGGGACCCATGCTTGGACTGTTTTTCTATTTGCTTTTTGTACAAGAGATAAATAAGATTTATATTTCTTCTTTGGTTTAAATCCTAGACCAGTTCTATTGTAAACGGCTCTTTATGTCCCAAGAATTAGATCAAGATTCTTGGAACCTAAAGAAAACCGTTCTAGTGTTTTCTCCAGATCCTTGACTTGAGTTTTCAGGCTGGAATTCTCTTCTTCAAGTTTGTGGACTTGAGTTGAGTTTCCAGTCTGAACTGGTTCAGTCAAAGATTCGGAGTTAGTCACTTCTTTAAGGACTTCTATTTCCTTTAGAAGTGACTTGACTCTTAGGTTTGATTTAGCTAATTTTCGTAACAAATAATTAACTAAATTATTGAGTCGAGAGATACTTACAGAGGGATCGGGCCCTTCGGAAACGGATACGGATCCGTGGTTTCGCTCGGACTTGGCCTCCGACTCGCTTTCACTCTCGAACTGGTTGATTTGGTCCTGGGCCATCAGTGCCAGTAAACTCGTCTGATCGAGTTCATCGTCGTCGTCTTCTGAGGAAGATTCATCCCATGTCGCCTTCAAGGCCTTCTTCCTTCTCTGCTTCTTTGCTTCCTTTTGGTTAGGGCAGTTGGCCTTGATGTGCCCCTTCTGGTTGCATCCGTAGCAGATCACCTTAAATTTTACCTTAGAATTCGGTTGGGCCTCCTTAGATTGAACTGCCTTCTTTAGGTCCCGCTTGTTGAAACCTTTCTTCTTCTTGTAGAGTCTTTTCACAAGGTTCATGAGTTCAATGGTTAGTTCATTGTCTTCTTCATCTGAGTCGGTTTCTGCTTCCGGCTCCTGTTCGGTTCTTCGTCGTGACCTTGATTCGTGAGCTCCACCGGTACCTGCAAGCAAAGCAATTCCTTTCTCGGAAGGCTATGTATTAGTCTGCTCATGAAGTTCGAATTCTGAAAATAGCTCGTCTAATCTAATTGAAGATAAATCTTTGGAGACTTTGTAGGCATCTACCATTGATGCCCACAATGTACTCCTAGGAAAAGAGTTGAGTGCATACCTTATGATGTCCCTATTCTCGACCTTTTGACCGATTGTGTGGAGGGAGTTGAGGATGTCTTGTATCCGTGCGTGGAGTTGACAGGCCGTCTCATCTTCATGCATTTTTAGGTTATACAATTTATTAAGCAACAAGTCACGTTTACATACTTTTGTGTCGGAGGTCCCCTCGTGGAGTTCGATCAGCTTCTCCCAAAGCTCTTTTGCGCTGGAGAATGGTCCAATTCTGTTGAGTTCCTCCTTGGTCTGTTCGCATTGGAGGGTGCAGGTTGCTCTGGCATCAGCTTCCACCTTTTTGATTAGGGTCGGTTCCCATTTTTCGCAGGGTGTTGGCTTGCCGTCTTCATCGGATGGTAGTTGTAGTCAGGTCTTGATTATCATCCACGTATCGAACTGAATCTTGAGGAAGGTTTCCATTCGCCCCTTCCAATATCCGAAGTCTTCTCCGGAGAAGAGTGGGGGGCGAACGGTGCTGAAACCTTCTTGTTGGGCCATTTAAAATCCTGAACAATAAAAACAATAAAACTGGTTCCAACACTGGGTCTTGGATTAGCAGTGCGGGAGAAATAAGGGAAAATGAGCTCGAGTGGTATTGTACCAACCTCGAGCAAAACCGATTTGATAAAACAATTAGAATGTAGCTATTAAGCTAATTCTAATTTAACTCCGAAAAATCTGAAAATACTACGAAAAGAAATTGTTTTGAATAGTGGTTTCACTGATTCAAAATGACCCCGCTCTGATACCAATTGTTGGATCGAAAAGCGCTAGAGGGGGGGTGAATAGCGCTTGTGGCTATTTCGTTCATTTCGGAATCGTAAAAACAATCGAGTAAATAAACGCAGCGTAATAAAAACAAGCACACAGACACAGGGGATTTACTTCGTTCGGAGCCTATAGCGACTCCTACTCGAAGACCCGCGATCCTTGATCGCTTTCCGTGGGCAACAACTATAAGCACAAAATTATTACAAGCTAAATACAATTTAAAACGGTAATTAAAAATACCAACGACACTTAGGAAATATCAAATTTGGAGCTCCGGGTCGTCGGGAAGTAGTCGTAGCACTTCTGGGTCGTCTCGTTGACAGTACATTAAAGAAAGGTTGCTTGGAATTCGTTAATCAAAGGTGCTGCTCTAAACCCCATTTTAAACAGTGCTCAAGGCGCCCTAAAGCCCATCCAAGGCGCCTTAAACTAGCCGTGTCGCCCGCATGGATCAAGCCTGAACTGGTCGTGACTTATCCCTTCAAGGCGCCTTCTGTGCTCTCCAAGGCGCCTTCATCCACCAGTGCAAGGTGCCTTGAGCATCCTTCAAGGCGCCTCCAAGCTTGCTTCGTGGACAGCTCAGCTTTACATCCGAGGCTAATTTGTGCTCCTTTGGTCCTGCGAAAAGTGTTAGTCCCAAACACATACCCTGCAAAACCAAGTTAGCACAAAACAACAATATAGATATGATAATTGACAGTCATCAGACTGTCCGGGTCTGACTTTAGATTTCCTACCGAAAACCCTAGGTCGACCCGACGCCTACTGTTCCCTCTATGGGGAATGTGTCCTCACCTACTCCACTCAGGAGATTTACCTGTTGTCAGTGCGATCCTCCATATCGACTAGACTTTTGCTCGGTGCTCGATGCTTCTGGACTTTCTGCTGGATTTTCGCTTCCCGGCTGGTCCAGTCTTTCACCTGGTTCGCGACACCAGGACTTTCCACCTAGGGTTATCCCCCCCCCCCCCCAGGACTTTTGCCTGAAGCACTCGACCCACCAAAACTTTCCGCGTAGGGTTACCACCCCCTAGGGTTTTCACCTTGCCTAACCACAGTTAGGACTTTTGCCTAAGACACTTAAACAGACTTGTTAGATCACAACCTAACCTTAACTTTGAATCCTTTGCCATTATCAAAACTTAGGTTCGATCGTCGGATGCTTCCCGCACCAACAGGCATTACACTCCCAACCAGGATTCAAAGTTCAAAGGGAATTCTTTATATATATAATTATTATTTTCATTAGCATTCCTGTAATTAATTTGTAATCAAGTTTTTTTAATTGCTAGTGAATTTCCCATCGAAAGCACCCTTGCGTGCGGGCCTTGGAGTATGAGTCGACACAGGCTCTGAACCAAGTAAAAAGAACTTGTGTTAGCCTTGCTCCTCTCCTGCTTATTCTTTTTCCGCTGCTTAACTCTTTACGAAAGTTTTTATTGTTATTCACCCCCCCCTCTAGCGAAACTCATGATCCAACAGAACTGACACCTACTATTCCCTCTTCGGGGAACGCATCCTCACCTACTTCTCTCAGGAGAGTTTATCTTTTTCTAGACTGATCCTCCAGACCGACTGAACTTTTGCTTAGCGCACGAGATTTTAGGTCTTAATGCTAGAGGTTTGCTCCATGACCCGTCCAAACTTTCACTTGGTTCGCAACCACTAGGATTTTCACTAGAGTCCCCAACTCTAGGATTTCGTCCGAAGTGCTCAACCTGCCAAGACTTTCCACCTAGGGTTACCATCCTCTAGGATTTTCCACTTGCCTAGTATCCACTAGGTTTTGCCTAAGAATACCTAGGACTTTCTTACAAGCTTAATCACACTTGTTAAATAACAAGAAAACTTAACTTTAAGCCTTTTGCCATTATCAAACACATGTTCGATCATCTAGTGCTTCTTGCACCAACAGTTTGGAGGGCCGATTTGGTAAAAGGTAGATTCTCCTGAGAGGAGTAGGTGATAACACGTAGGACTGTAAATGAACCAAGTGTTCGTAAACATGCTTGGTGTTCAGCTTGGTAAGAGCTTATTTATATTCATTCAATATACATAAGATTAATTTAGCAAACATGCTTAAACATCTTGTTAAGCTAAATAAACAAGTTTGAACACATATGTGTTTAGCTCATTAACGTTCGTGAACAACATTCATAAACAATGTTCGTGAACAATGTTCACGAACCATAGTCATTAATAAAACTCTTTTCAATATGCTAAATAAATAATAAAATAAAATAAAATAAATAAATTTAAATTATCAAGCTCAATAACCAATTAAACAACTAAAAGTTTCAAACAATCAAACAAGCTTGAATTGAGAGCTTGATAACATCTAAACAAACCAAGCTCGAACCAAGCTTGAATTGAGAGCTTGATAACATCTAAATGAACCAAGCTCAAGCCAAGCTTCAAACAAGCTCAAGCTCATAAAAAATAAACTAAGTCAAGTTTAAACACTCATTTCAAAAGCTTGGTTCATTTTAAGCTTGGCTCGGCTTGGCTTGGTTACCTTATCAAACAAGCTTGAACACCCCAAAGCTCAGCTCGGCTCGGCTTGTTTACAGACTTAATAACATGTTCCCTATTGAGGAAAAAGTATGCATCGATTAGACCTAAGGTTTTCGAAAAATCTGAAAGTTATAATTGGATAGTCTGGACACTGTCAAATAGTTTATTAATTATATTTTATTATGCTAACTTTGTTTTGCATGAGTATCTATTATATTTGTACTAATGTGCCTTTTAGGAATGAAATACACAAAGGATTATCTAGGGTGAATAGTGCTTGAGGCGGCTTCCATGGTGCTGAAGGCGTCTTGGACACCTTGGCCGAAGTCCCGTGCGGAAAGGGGTGGAGGTGCCTTCCATGCAGCTGAAGGCACCCTAATGACTGGATTGAAGGCGCCTTCGCACTACATTGGTTATCGAGTCCGAGGATGAGGGGATAACTTCTACAGCTAGAGGCACCTTCCATGGTGTTGAAGGCACCTTTAGCAGTTTATAAAAGACGGGTTCAAGCATCCAACAATACACAACTCATCTTTGAGATCTCTCTTTTGCATGCTGCTCCAAAGATGGTTCAACGAGGCCATAATGCAACTTCGATGACCAAAAGCTCATAATTTCAACACCGTTATTGTCGATATAATTTTTGGTTGTAGTACTTAAATTATTAACTTACTATACTCATCTTTGTACTATTCAAAATTGCTAGTGAATTACCCAAAGTAAACACTCAACAAGTGTGAGCCTTGGAGTAGGAGTCGTCATAAGCTCCTAACCAAGTAAATCCAAAAGTGTTCGTTTAGTTTTTTGTTTTCTTTCTTTACTTCCTTATTTCCACTGCACATAGTCTTTATGCAATTAATTTCTGAAAAACATGAAAGCCACGAGCGCTATTTACCCTCCCCTCCCCCCATCTAGTGCTTTCGATCCTATAATATTTAATTTATCTCTCTTATATGCTTAATTTTATATTTTTAGATTGTTAGAATAAGCATGACTTCTATGAATTTGAACTTGATTTTAGAAACAAACAAACTAACATGGCTAAACTCCTTGGATTAGCTTCAAAATTTGAGAATTATTTTCAAAGTTGACAAGAAGGCCAAGAAAGAATAATTGTATCTGAAGGACTAATATCACCACTGTGGTGACATAGGACATTGGAGAAGAAATTGTAAGAATTATCTTAAGTTCGTGAGGAAGAAGAGGGCATTTGATGCCCCACCTCAAGAGGGTATCCTAGTTATTGAATGTCATACTATTTATTCAAACACTTAGGTATTGGATACCGAGTGTGCCTCACACATGTATAATGACATACAGAGGCTAAGGAATAGTAGAAAACTAGTTAAAGGAGAAGCAAATTTGTGAGTTGGCAATGAAGCACATATTACAGCTATAGCCATGGGAACTTATTTATTAAAACTCCCTAGTGGGCTAGTTTTGGAATTGGATAATTGTTATTATATTCCTTCGCTAATAAAGAACATTGTTTTTATCTTGCTTAAATAGAAAAGGCTTTTATTTAACTTTTAGTAACAATTATTGTTACATAACTTTGAAGGGTGTTCTTTATCGGACTGGAATGTTATGCAATAGGATCTACATACTAGATATATCCAACGACATTTTCAATATCAAAACAAGTAGCAAATGAGCTAAATGAGACAATCAATTAACTTCCTACATGTGACATTGTCGTCTTGGTCATATAAGCAAGAAATGCATAACCAAATTGTAAAAGATTGGCATTTTTGAATCTTTTGAATTAGATTCATTTGATACATGTACTTCATGCTTAAAAGGTAAGATGACTAAGTTACCTTTTAAGGGAAAGGATGAATGAGAGAATGATGTGTTGACCCATATGTTAGTTAGAGCCCTAGAGCCAATCATTTGATGATTGTTGTATGGACTCATTGTATCATATTCTTATGTATATATATAAAGGCATTTGTTTATGGTTATTATGCTTACTTGTATTGGTGCCAAATAACTAAGTATAATAGCATCCTTGAGTAGAAGGTTCTTACCTATATCAATCAATTGGTTGAATCGATAGTGAGATGATATAGGGAACACTACTCTTAATCATTCCTAGTTAAGTATTAACATTCAGAGACAATGTGAATACGACGAGACTAGCATATAGGTCAACTCGATGACATGATCTCACAAGTCATGGATATGGAGATATCAAGTTGACACATGGGTATGCATTGGAGAATGTATACTAAATGATTCGCCATGAGAAAGTATCATGGATGATTATATGAGTGTCATATACTTTCTCATGTGGCTATTAGTATGACTATTAGTCCTTGGACCTGAAGTCACCATGGTTCCCTACATAAGGAGTTACATACTTTGGCTTCGTCAAACGTCACCTATAACTGGGTGGACTATAAAGGCGATTACTGGGTATGTAACAAATTATGCGGAGGGATGTGAGTGATGTAGATGGGATCTATCCCTCCTATATGACGGGAGTGACATCATTATTCTTGATAGAGTGAGACCACTAAGTGCATGGCCATGCCCAAATGAGTCAATATGAGATGTTGAGCTCATTTGATTAAGTGAGTCTACTTGGGATTCAAGATTTAGATTGATTAGAGGATGACATGGTCTATGTCTCATATTGATCAATCTAGATGTCTAGGATAGAAGGACATTGTCACATATTATGAAGAGTTACAATTAGTAGTCACAAGGTGATGTTGGATCTCAACATTCTTATAACTTGGGTAGTAATGATGTGTTGCTAGATACCGCTCATTACTTATGCTTCTAAATGGGTTTAAGAGCATTGCCAACGTTACAAAAACCTATAGGGTCACACACAAAGGGTAATTAGATGGAGATTAGTTTCATATGATGAACCAAGAGGATTAGGTTCATGTGATGAACCAAATTGGATTAAGAGTAATCCAAAGTAAACTAATTGAGTTGGACTCAATTTGGTTCATGTGTTAAATAAGTCTAATTTGGACTTAGACTCATTGAGCCAATTTAATTCAATGAATAGAGATTCTTTAAATTAAAAATTGACTTGAACCAATGGTTAGATTTGATCAACCATGAGAGAGAAGTGGTCAAGTTTGACTTGACTTGAGAGGAAGATGAAAGGTCAAGTTTGATTTGACCATTGCCACCTCATTTGTGAGTTGGCATTGAGTGGGCTAATTATGATGTGTCACATCATCAAGGCTAGTACATGTGTGTGCCACCTCATGAGGGAGATTAAGAGTTGTGACTCTTCATATCCCATGGAGGTTTAAAAGCCTTCCTTGAAGTGGCCGGCCACATTACACTCTTGTGTGAGTTTCATTTTGGTTTTGTAACCTCCTTCTTCTTCCTCCTCTCATCTTCTTCTCCCTCTCCTCCACCTTGGTTGAACCTTCAAAGGTGCTAGCACACCTTTTGTTTGGTTTTTCCCCACCTAATCATTCATGTGGATACGTATAGAGGAGTGTCCACTTAAACACTCTCGAGATCCGGCAAACTTGGACAAGCGGGATAAGCGAAGGGCTTCGCATCAAGGGTAATCTCTCTACCATGTAGATCTAGAGTAGATCTAGGTTTAGAAACTCATACACGTAAAGGTTTTTGAAATTATTTTCTTCGTACGGATCCGGTGGCATGGGATTTCGAGGTTTCTGCAACGCAAAAAGTGGTTTTTGTGGCTCGAAAATCCCAATAGCGGTATCAGAGCCACGTGCGAAGCGTGTATGAGTTTCATTTGTATTTTTATGAAAAATTACAGATCTGTAACTTTCTATAAGTTTTTTATTTTTATATATTTTATGGGTATTTTTCTCATAGAAGCGAAGCAACAAGTGTTTGGACACTTGTAGGGTTCGACGACCGAGAAAAACCTTCCGAAACGGTAAGGTCTCGGCCAAAAAAATTTATTTTTGTTTGGGACAGCAACTTAAGGTGTTGTAGGATCGCTTAGGAATACTTGCAATGGTTATATCGCAAGTAGGGGTGCTGCCCCTAACCCCGCAAGGGGCTTTGTTCCGCGATTGCGTCCGAAAATCGCTAATCGGGACCGTCGGGAAGTTGTGACTCATAAAATCGTAAAAATATTAGAAAAAATTACAGAAATTTATGGAAATCACATAATTTAGAATTATGTATCATTTTGTGATGGTCATGCCCCAAAAAACCCAATTTGATTGGAAATAAGTGTTGTAATTCATAATATGGCCTGCGCGCCATTTTGTGTGTTTGTGCGTGTTGTACTTGATTCGCGACCTGCGCGTCGTGCCCTTCTATTTATATTCCTATTGTAAAATAGTTTTAGACTCGAATGTAACTCGAGTTTCACCTTTTTGTAATGTACAAAATGAGGTGGTGGAAGGTCCACTCAAGGAGGAGTTACGAGGAGGGTGCGAGCAACACATAGCGGTCAAAGGGAGGAGCTTGGAGAAGCTATTGACCCTAGGTTGACAAACCAATCTTCTCATTGGCTTGAGAAGATCGTAGTAGGGTCATGACTAATCACAAAATTTAATTAATTACTTGTGTGTGTGTGTGTGTATGTGATGCATGCTAGATTAGTAATTAATTAGTGCCTTAATGATTAGATTCGATCTAAATCGCGTACTTGATACACATCATCGATTAGATTAGATCTCAATCATGTCAACTCGAAATGCCTACCATGTCGTGATACCCATCACTACCTCGATCACATGTTGTTGTTGAATCTACCAAAGCAGAGCAACGCATATTATCTTGGTAGGGTGCGGAGGGACAATCTTGGTCCCGCCTATCAACGCATGGGTGAGTACAACTCAATTAGATTGAGTAACTAGTTAACTCAATAGGATTGAGTTTAATTATAGGTATTTTCCAACGGTTGGTAGATAGGTCAAAATCACATTTATATTAATTCTTGGACAATTTAGCCAAAGCTAACTCAAGTTTTAATATATATGCGGATCTTGATCCTATAAACAAGAGTTGCATAGAGATGTAATTGGTAATTAGTTATCTACCGATCATACTAAGTCTTAGGTGATTTTGCCAAAGCTAACTCAGGGCGTAGTATGATGTGGATCTTGTCCCGCATGAATTATAGTTGGTTAGAATCTAAGTAGGTGTGGTTTGACCACGTCCATGACTTGATTCTACAAAAGTTCTATAATTCAGTGGGAGCATCATTTAATTAAAGGCCTAATTAGATGATTAATTGGAATATGATATTTATTTTCTGTATTTTTCTGTTGTAGATTACCATGTCGTCAAACAAGAACTCCTTCTCCCTGCATTCTGTCCTTGATAAGGACAAGCTCAATGGAGCTAACTTCCTGGACTGGTACAGGAACCTGAGAATAGTTCTCACTAAGGAAAGAAAACTGTACGTCCTGAAGCAGCCCATTCCCGAGGCACCTCCTACCACTGCCACGCGAGCTGATCGAGATGCTTACAAGAAGCATCAAGATGACACATTAGATGTGTCATGTCTTATGCTCGCGACCATGAACTCTGAGCTTCAGAAGCAACACGAGTTGATGGGTGCTTATGATATGGTTGAACATCTTCGTCAACTATATCAAGGACAAGCGAGGCATGAGAGATTCGAGATCTCTAAGGCACTGTTTCAGTGTAAGATGCAAGATGGGACTCCCGTAGACCCATATGTACTCAAAATGATTGGGTACATAGAAAACCTACAGAGGTTGGGATTCCCACTTGGCCAAGAGTTGGCCACTGACCTGATCTTGCAATCCTTACCAGATAGCTATAGTCAATTTGTTCTAAATTATAACATGAACAAAATTGACAAGTCACTGCCCGAGCTACTTAGCATATTAAGAACTGTTGAGCTCAACCTTAAGAAGGTTAAGCCCAATTCCATTCTGATGGTACAAAAGCATAAGGGCAAGGGCAAGCCCAAAGGTAAGGGAAAGTCCCAAGCCAAGGGCAAAGGCAAGACACTGAAACCCAAAGGAGGGGTTGCCAAGGATGCTACCTGCCTCCACTGCGGTCAGACCGGGCACTGGAAGAGGAACTGCAAAGTGTACCTGGAAGATCTTAAGAAGAAGAGAAGTGAGACTTCCACTTCGGGTATATATGTTATAGAAGTTAATCTATTTATTTCTTCATCATGGGTATTAGATACCGGATGTGCTTCTCACATTTGTACTAATGTGTAGGCATTGAGAAACAGCAGGGCATTGACGAAGGGGGAGGTGGACCTACGAGTAGGAAATGGAGCAAGGGTTGCTGCTGTTGCTGTAGCAACTTATTCTCTATCTCTGCCCTCTGGGCTTGTACTAGAATTGGATGATTGTTGTTATGTGCCTGCGTTGACTAAGAACATTATATCAGTTTCTTGTTTACACAAGAAAGACTTTTCATTTATAATAAAGAACAAATGTTGTTTAGTTTATTTAAATGATATGTTCTATTGTAGTACACCTCTGATGAACGAACTCTATATTCTAGACCTTGAGTACCCTATCTATAACATAAGTACCAAGAGGTTCAAGTCAAATGACATGAACCAAACCTATATCTGGCACTGTCGCTTAGGTCATATAAATGGCAAACGCTTATCCCAACTCCATAAAGATGGTTTACTAGACTCATTTGATTTTGAATCATATGAGACATGCAAGTCATGCCTACTGGGCAAAATGACCAATACTCCCTTTAGTGGACACAGCGAGAGAGCGACTGACTTGTTAGGACTTATACATAGTGATGTATGTGGACCTTTCAATGTCACTGCTAGGGGTGGTTATAGGTACTTCATTACATTTACTGATGATTTCAGTAGATATGATTATGTGTATATGATGACACATAAGTCAGAATCCTTTGAAATGTTCAAAGAATTCAAGAATGAAGTACAAAATCAACTTGGCAAGGGTATTAAGATACTTCGATCAGATCGAGGTGGTGAATACCTTAGCCATGAGTTTCGTGACTATCTAGCTGAGTGTGAGATTCTATCTCAACTCACTCCTCCTAGAACACCACAGTGGAATGGTGTATCCGAAAGGTAGAATCGTACCTTATTAGATATGGTACGATCTATGATGAGTCACACAAATCTTCCTATGTATCTTTGGGGCTATGCTCTGGACACAGCAGCTTTTATACTCAACCGAGTTCCATCCAAGACTGTGATAAAGACACCATATAGGATATGGACTGGGAGAGATGCCCAGGTGTCTTTTATGAGGATTTGGGGTTGTGAGGCTTACGTTCGACGTCAAGTCTCGGACAAACTGGGACCCAAATCTGATAAGTGCTATTTTATTGGATATCCCAAGGAAACGAAGGGATATTGTTAGGATCTTAGATGGCTAGAGGGGGGGTGAATAGCCTCTTAAAAACTTTAACAAGGATTTCTACAACGAAACTTGTTAGCACAGCGGAATTAGGAAACTAAAACAAGGAGGAAACAAGCACACTAACACAAGGATTTACGAGGTTCGGGGATAACTTGCCCCTACTCCTCGGCGTGTCTGTAAGGTGGACGACCCCTCGATCTTCGGTAGATCGCACCCCGAAAAAATTCCGGCTCAAGATCCTCCTTCTCGGTGGAGTAACCTCTCCACAAAGTCTCAAGAAATATATATGTTAAAGCACAAGACTTACAGAGCTCGGTGGCAAAGAAGAATTAACTAACGCTTACAACCACGCGAGGATCAGTGGAAACAGAGAACTCACAAACAGCAGTTTTTCACCCGAGAGCTCAAGAACTTAGCACTCCTCAATGATCAACAGAACTTTCTTTTTCTTACTTGCTTCTTGTTCTCTCCTCTCGCTTTTTACTGCTTCTTAAGCCCCTGTCCTCTGCTGTCACGGATTGTGGTCAATCTGCACAGAATCATCGCTGCAGCCAATCCCTCTTCCTCCTTACTGGTTCTCTGAACTCACTCCAATGAAATCACAGTCTTCACTGGTGTCTTCTGAGCTCGAACCAATCACCAGGAGTCAAGCGGATCGCAGCCAGATCACGTCAGTAGCCGTTGATGCCTCAAATGCACCATGCGCCGCGAATCATAGCAGAAAGGCCATTTGTCATATTCCTCTTATGGACTTAATTTGAAATTAGGCTTGGAATGATACCTGTGATCCTGCAAACTCAAAAGCTAATAGCACAGAGGTTATATCACATGAATCAGGCAGATCAATGGAGGAATCGTAGAAACAACGAACAATGTGGATCGTGTGTGGATCGGTCACCAGACCGATCCATGGACCGATCAGGACATATCCTGATTGGTCCACAACTTGTCTGATCGGTCGTGGAGACTGATCAGGCTGCAGGTGGATCGGTCTCCACGACCGATCCCCTGCCTTCTTCTCTTCGCAATGCCTTCTCCTGATCGGTCTCCAAGACCGATCAGATTGCACTCAGTGTGCTACTGAGTGTTTCCTGATCGGTCTACAGACCGATCAGATTACACTCAGTGTGCTACTGAGTGTTTCCTAATCGGTCACCAGACCGATCCAAAACTTAGTTTCACTGGATCGGTCTGCCAACGGATCCAATGTACCATGGAATGTCCACTTAGGTCCCTCTCTGACCTAATCCGGAGAACAAACTATCGAGCCCTCTCTGACCTAGTCTGGAGAACGAGCTACCGAGCCCTCTCCGACTTCGTCAGATTCAGAGAACGAGCTACCGAGCCCTCTCTGACCTAGTCCAGAGAACGAGCTACCGAGCCCTCTCCGACTTCATCAGGTCCAGAGAACGACCTACCAAGCCCTCTCTGACCTAGTCCGGAGAACGAGCTACCGAGCCCTCTCCGACTTCGTCAGGTCCAGAGAACGAGCTACTAAGCCCTCTCTGACCTAGTCCGGAGAACGAGCTACCAAGCCCTCTCCGACTTCATCAGGTCCAGAGAACGAGCTACCAAGCCCTCTCTGACCTAGTCCGGAGAACGAGCTACCGAGCCCTCTCTGACTTCGCGTGCCAAGTTTCCAACTTGGACTTTTCCCTTCCACATGATCAACCTTGATCAGTAATCAATCCGAGTTCAATTAACATCTGATACAAACTTAAATCAGTGTCAACATCAAAACAACAGCCAGGTCAGACTGTATCAACAATCTCCCCCTTTTTGTTGTTTGACAACACGATTTAAGTTTAGATCAGAAATGTTCTTATTTTCATAATTTTAGGGGAATCAAGATCCTCCCCCTAAGATGGATACACCACTAAGTCAATAACGGGAATTAAGATCCTTCCTGTTATCTTTTCCCTTAAAATCAAGCCTTCATACATCTCTAAACTTAGGTGTTCTCTCCCCCTTTGTCAAACACCGAAAAGGTGCAAATGAGATGATAAAACTCAAAAGGCTCCCCCTTAACTCATACTATCTTTTTCTTAATGCACCTAGAGTTCTCTCTAAGTGTATTATATGACAATAAGAAAGAGATAAAATACAATCAAGTCATGGCATAGGAACAGCATAATAATATGAACTGAAGCATAAGGAAAAACAAGAAATAGACAAATGAATAGCAAAAATATATGAGTAGCATAAGTATCCAGGTCAGACAACGATATCCAACAAATAGTATCCAACACAGACAGGCAAAGTGACACACAGAATGTATCAATCAATATCCTCAACAGGAGGAACCTCATCAGCATCTGCAGGAGGCACGTAACCCTGAGGCGGCATGCTGGAGCTCGAAGGTGGATGGCCCGAGAAATGCTGCGGAGGTGGGTAGTTGGCCATCCAGCCCAGAAGCAGCTGCTGCGTCACCAACTGCTGACTGCGTAGATCATCATAGCGCTGGTCGATCCGAACGCGCAGTCCATGGAGCTCAGCAGCCAGTAGCTCATCGTGCTGATCGAAGCGGCTCTCTAGCTCAGCGATCTGCCAGTGCAGATCAGGATCGGCCTCATCAGCAGCAGGAGGAGGAGCAGCAACCTGTCGAGGAAGTGCCCGTGGTAACTCTCCCAGACCTCTCCCATCCTTCCACCGAACAGCCTCATTCTGTCCCAAGATACCGGACTTGGAAAATGCCCGTTTCCCAAGTCGGCAATCCTGTCTGACCATCTTCACTATCCTACCCTTAGACACATCTATCTGAAGGGTCTCGAGCCAATCTGTAATTATATGCCCATAAGGCATATAAATGGTGAAGCTGCTAGGCTGAGAATAGGAGATGATCGAAGAATAGATGCTGGACATAATGTCAAAGTCGAGACGCCGACGCAAACCATAAAGCATCAGGCAGTGGTATGGTCGGATCTCTGCTAGAGGTTTGGACGTGATTGGAAGGAGATAGTTTGTGACTATCCTAAAAAGAATATAGTCAGGGGCAGATAGTCGTAGGGCGGCAAAGGTGGGAAAATCAACATCCAACTCATCCAGTCCACCTGGTCTAGGATGACCGAAGAAGTACTCATAGATGGAATCAGGTGATACATCAAGTGGAGGAGGTAATGATTCTGGTAAATCAGGAAAAATGGGAAAAGGATCTCCTAAACAAACTCGGCAACCTAGATACCTAAAGAATTCTACTACAGAGAAATCAACAGTTTTCTTAGCGACTCTGGTTCTATAAATACCATCACTGGTTTGATAAAGATTATTGTAGAATTCAGATACTAGGTCATAGTTGATGTCCCTTTCTAAGTAGACTAACGAGTCAAGATTGTAATATGCTAGTGTTTCGGATACAGAGGGACAAAACTCATCCATGTACTTTCGATCCACAGATCGACATGGGAGTAGTTTGAATGTCCTCTGTTGAAACGCATGTTCAAACTATCGGTTCGGGAATCTTGAAGAAGAGGAAGGTTGAGGTCGAGAGGGTGCCTGGGACTTGGACTTCTCAGCAGATGACTTAGACGTACCCTCACCGGCTGATTTCTTCCTAAATAGGTGAAAAATGGGACATGGTCGGGGCAAATGGGAGTCCACGGGAGCCACAGAGTCGAGAATCGAGACAACACACACAACACACAAAGATACACTGTGAAAAGAAGCTAAAATGTCAAAAATGAACAGATGTCGGGGAGAAAGGAAGTTACCTAGGCGCCATTTGAAACTTTCGGAGAAGATGAAGAGAAGAGTCGGGATTGAGGAGTGGTTCGGCTAGGGTTTTCGGCGTGAAATGAGAGGAAGAAGGATTGGGGGAAGTTAAAGGGGGGGTGATCAGATCATAAGATCGGACGGCTGTCCGATCAGGAGAAATCCTGACCGATCAGGGAGCGTCCTGATCAGTCAGGGAGTGTCCTGATCGGTCATGGAGACCGATCAGGAAGCCTCTGATCGGACCTTGGACCGATCAGAGGTGGATCACATACCAAAGCCTCCTGATCGGTCGTGGGGACCGATCAGGGAACCTCCTGATCGGTCCCCGGACCGATCAGAGGTCGATCAGTAATATATGTGCCAGAACCCCTGATCGGTCTGCACACCGATCAGATATCGAATGGAACTCTCCTGATCGATCGCAGAGACCGATCAGATATCATCCTGATCGGTCCCTGGACCGATCAGTGTCTGATAATCAGTGATTTCAGTCTCTGAAATTCGTATCGAAAGCTCTGAAACTTAGTTCAACAACTTCCAAGTTCAGAACCTAGGATCTGAAGACCCCACAGATTATATTCAAGGATACCAATGAATATTTCCTAATGATGAGCTCTAATGATTTGGAATTATTTAGGGCTCGAAAGTTTCAGACACTTCATAACAAATGTGTTGAATCTCAAGGTTTCAAAACCAGAGAAGTTTGTTTTGTTTGTTTGCTGAAACTATGATCTATAGTGAACCAAGGTAATAAATCTGACTCAGGCTATCGGTTCAAAATACATCCTTGCTATGAGTAGTTACAAGTTTGTCAAAATATGTCAAGGTTTCTTCACCAACTTGTCCTATTTCCAGTCAAAATCAGGAAGATATCAATCAAGGGTATCAATCAACACATCAACAAAGTTAGATGATTTCTAGACACAGGTCCAACCAAGATTCCTTGGTTGGAATATATGAGTAAGATCTAGGAGCCAAATACACATGAATTATGTAATGGCCTTCCCCATACTCAATTTATGTCTCTTCAACCTAATTATTCAAGGGATGCATGATACATTTTGAATAATTTGGTTGATCCTAGCATCTCACCCCATTTCTAGCAAACAAAAATATTTTGTTAAACCTTATAGTTTGTGTGAGATGTTCCCAAGTTGCCCAAATTAATTTCCCAATTTCTCTTGTCTTTTTAATGGTCCTTATTGATCATGATGTGGTCAAAATGACTTATTGAGCCAAACACATTCCCAATTCCCTCCTTAAATGACTAAATTCATTTTCCGGAAGGGGTTTGGTGAAAATATCGGCTAGGTTTGACTTTGACTCAACATATGTGAGTGCAATGTCTCCCCTAGCTACGTGATCTCTAATGAAGTGATGACGCACTTCAATGTGTTTGGTCCTTGAATGATGGACTGGATTTTTCGTTAGGTTTATGGTGCTAATGTTGTCACACAACACTTGCACTCCTTTATATAAAAGTCCATAATCTTCTAGAGTGTGAATCATCCACAACAATTGTGATACACTCTCTCCCATGGCAATGTATTCAGCCTCAGTCGTGGAGAGAGCAACACAATGTTGCTTCCGACTTGACCAACTAATCAACGATGAACCTAAAAATTGGCAACCCCCACTAGTGCTTTTCCGATCCAATTTGCATCCAGCATAATCGGAATCGGTATAGCCTATCAAATCAAAAGACTCTGTACGAGGGTACCACAGTCCTACTCTAATTGTGCCCTTGAGATATCTTAGAATTCTCTTAACTGCAGTTAAATGAGATTCCTTGGCACAAACTTGATATCTAGCGCACATGCCCACAGCAAAAAGTATGTCCGGTCGACTAGCTGTGAGATATAGAAGACTACCGATCATGCTTCTATATTGCGTTAGATCAACTGGTTTCCCACTCTCATCATTGTCAAGACGAGTGTTTGTCGCCATTGGAGTGGATACTTCCTTAGAGTCACTCATTTTGAATTTTTTGAGCATCTCTTGAGTGTATTTCGTCTGATGGACATAAATTCCATCTCGAGTTTGTTTGATTTCAAGTCCAAGGAAGAATGTCAATTCTCCTACTAGACTCATCTCAAACTCACTTTCCATGTGATAAATAAATTCATTCAAATAGCCCTTGTTATTTGAGCCACAAATTATGTCATCGACATACACTTGGGCTACAAAAATATTTTCACCATCTCTACGCAGAAATAGTGTTGGGTCTATTTGGCCTCTTACAAAACCCTTTTCTAGTAAATATGTTGACAACCTTTCATACCAAGCTCGTGGTGCTTGTTTAAGCCCATAAAGTGCTTTCTTGAGCTTGTACACGTGGTTTGGAGCTTCGGTATTCACAAACCCCGGTGGTTGTTCCACATAGACTTCTTCTTTAATAAAGCCATTTAAGAAAGCAGATTTAACATCCATTTGATAGAGCTTGAAATCTCTATGTGCAGCAAAAGCTATCATCAAACGAATGGACTCTAATCGGGCCACGGGAGCATAAGTCTCATCATAATCGAGACCTTCGACTTGACTATAGCCGTTGGCTACAAGTCTTGCCTTGTTTCTCACAACTTCTCCCTTTTGATTTAACTTATTTTTGAAGACCCATTTAGTTCCAATAATGGTGGTCTTCTTAGGTCTAGGAACTAAGTCCCACACTTGGCTCCTTTCAAATTGACCTAACTCATCTTGCATAGCTATGATCCAATCAGGATCGCGCAATGCCTCATCAACTAATTTTGGTTCAATCTCTGAAATCAATGCGACTTCATTAGACTCATTTCTAAAGAATGACCTAGTCCTAACCCCTTGTTGGATGTCTCCCACAATTTGGTCTTGGGGATGACTAGTGGCTATCCTAGATTGTCTTGGTGTTGATGGTGCCTCATGAATGGTCTCACTAGGCACAGGCAAGGACTCAATATCAGGCAAAGGATCAGATTGAGTTCTTGGTTGCCTTTGCTCATCATCATCAGAGTCAACTTCGACTCTTTCTATGTTTCGATCATTCAAACTTAGCCTTCTAAGTTCAAATTGAATTTCTCCTACATCCCTTGATTGATCATTTAAGTTAGGGATTTCTTCAAAAGCTACATCAGAGGACTCTTCAATCAACTTAGTCCTATTGTTGTAGACTCGATAGGCTTTGCTGGTGAGCGAGTACCCGACCAGTATTCCTTCATCAGCTTTGGCCGAAAATTTTCCAAGATGGTCCTTGGTGTTCAAAATAAACACCTTACAACCAAACACCCTAAGATGTTTAATTGTAGGGGGTTTTCCAAACCAAAGTTCATGGGGAGTCTTTCCTAAAAACCTATGTATCAGGATTCGGTTTTGCACATAGCAAGCTGTATTTACAGCTTCAGCCCATAAGTAACTCGGTAGTGAGTACTCATTGAGCATACTTCGTGCAGCCTCTTGTAAGACTCGGTTCTTTCTCTCCACAACCCCATTTTGCTGTGGGGTCCTTGGAGTAGAGAACTCATGCATATATCCCTTTTCTTGACAAAATTCTAAAAACCTATGATTTTGAAATTCCCCACCATGATCACTTCTAATGGTTTTAATTGTTGTTGATTTTTCATTTTCAGTTCTTCTACAAAAGGAAATAAAAATATCTATGGTTTGATCCTTAGTTTTCAAAAAGAAGGTCCATGTATACCTAGTAAAGTCATCAATAATCACAAAACAGTATCTACTTCCATTTAATGAAATAACACTACTGCAATCAAACAAATCCATATGTAATAAGTCTAAGGCAGTGGTTGTACTTATAGCGCTTTTACCTTTATGAGGCGCTTTAGTTTGCTTACCCTTCTGACATGCATCACACAATTTGGTCTTTTGGTACTTGATGCTTGGTAAGCCTCGCACTAACCCTTTGTTGACCAGCTTCCGGATATTCTTCATGTTTACATGAGCCAACCTCCTATGCCAAAGCCACGATTCTTCTTCTTTTGACATGAAACACTTAGCAAGAGCATTAGTAGCACTTTTAAAAGAAACTTGATAAATGTTATCTACCCTTGTGCCTACTAGTACCGTGTCAAGTGTATCAATGTTTTTGACTAGACATTGACTCGAATGAAACTCAATTGTGTAACCCGTATCACACAATTGACTGACACTTAGGAGATTAAAAGTCATCCCCTTGACTAGAAGGACATTCTTGATTTGGAGATATTCGGATATATGAATGTCTCCAACCCCTATAACCTTAAGGCTACCATTATTACCAAATGACACATTACCTCTATTTTTGTTTTGAATGGTAGAAAATAGTGACTTGTCCCCGGTCATGTGCTTGGAACATCCACTATCAACAAACCAAGTTGATAGACGCTCCCCCTTTACCAATGCCTATAAGACACGAAAGATAGATGTTTTAGGTACCCAAATCTTGGGACCTAATGCATCTACAATGAAAGACTTAGGCACCCATGCCTTTGTTACCTTCTTCCTAGTCTCATGAACCCTAGAAACATGCGATCTATGAAATTGGGTTCTTGACACTAAAGAAATAAAGCTAGACTCCTTAGGTTGGTATCCTAATCCAGCCTTGTTGTAGACCGCCCTTTGGGCATTTAGAATCATGTCTAGGGTCTTAGAGCTAGTTGAGAATTTTTCAAGCATTTTCTTGAGTTTCTCAACCTCACCCTTCAAGGCCTTGTTCTCATCCTCAAGGACCTCTAGATGTAGGTCATCAACCTCATCTTCCCTAAGGGCCCTCAAGTTTTCTACTTCTTTTAATGATTTATTTTCTGTTTTTGATTTTTTAAGCAAGGTAGACAAATGTGTAATAGTCTTATAACATTTTTCTAAGTGAGAAGAGGTTACCTCTTCATCATCCGAAGATGATGAAGCCGCGGCTGAAGTGCTTGAGTCATCACTCTCGGACTCGGACTCCTCCCTTGCCATGAGTGCCAATTGCCGAGTACTCTTCTCCTTCTTCTCTTCCTCCTCCGATGAGCTTGAGGAAGATTCATCCCAAGTGGCCTTGAGAGCTTTCTTCTTCTTGGCTCTTTCCTCCTTCTTTTTGGCCCGTTCCTCCTTCTTGAGTTTTGGACACTCACTCCGGTAGTGGCCTTTCTTGCTACACTCATAACATGTAACATTAGTCTTATCGATATTTTGATCATTAGGTTTACCTTTTCCTTTGTATCTTCGGCTTCTTCTCATAATTCTCCTCACGAAGTTGGCCATCTCGCTTGATGATGATCCACCTTCATCATCGGACTCGGAGGAGGATGTAGATGAAGAAATCTCTTTCTCCTTCTTCTTTTCCCTCTTTCTTCTTCCATCCTTGTTCTTTGGTCCTGCAACTAAGGCAATACCTTTCTCTCTTTGACCTTTGTTAGCAAGTTCATGAAGTTCCATTTCACAAAAGAATTCGTCTAATTTAACAATGGAAAGATCCTTGGAAACCTTGTAGGCATCTACCATAGATGACCACAAGGCATTCCTTGGAAAGGATTTAAGAGCGTATCTTACTAGATCGCGATTCTCCACGCGTTCATCCACGGAATGTAGACCATTGATGATTTCCTTGAACCTCCCATGTAGTTCACTTACCGTTTCGTTTTCCTTTATGGTGAGATTTTGTAGTTGATTCAAGAATAGGTCCCTCTTGGCTATCCGAGAATCACGAGTTCCTTCTTGGAGCTCGATAAGCTTGTTCCATAAATCTTTTGCACTCGAGAATGGACCTACCTTGACGAGTTGGTCCTTGGCAATCCCACATTGTAAGGTGACTACCGCCTTGGCATCGGCTTGCCCTTTACGAGTTTGTTCAGTAGACCACCTTGATGAATCGAGTTCCTTACCTTCTTCGTCCTTCGGTGGTGTGAATCCTTCCTTGACCGAGAACCACATGGAGATATCAGTCTTGAGGTAATACTCCATGCGGCTCTTCCAGTACTGGAAATCTACTCCATCGAAGAAGGGTGGTCTGTTTGTGCTGAATCCTTCCTTCATGGCCATCTTCTTGCTCCTTTGGATGTTAGTCCAGATGAAGAGCACCAGGCTCTGATACCACTTGTTAGGATCTTAGATGGCTAGAGGGGGGGTGAATAGCCTCTTAAAAACTTTAACAAGGATTTCTACAACGAAACTTGTTAGCACAGCGGAATTAGGAAACTAAAACAAGGAGGAAACAAGCACACTAACACAAGGATTTACGAGGTTCGGGGATAACTTGCCCCTACTCCTCGGCGTGTCTGTAAGGTGGACGACCCCTCGATCTTCGGTAGATCGCACCCCGAAAAAATTCCGGCTCAAGATCCTCCTTCTCGGTGGAGTAACCTCTCCACAAAGTCTCAAGAAATATATATGTTAAAGCACAAGACTTACAGAGCTCGGTGGCAAAGAAGAATTAACTAACGCTTACAACCACGCGAGGATCAGTGGAAACAGAGAACTCACAAACAGCAGTTTTTCACCCGAGAGCTCAAGAACTTAGCACTCCTCAACGATCAACAGAACTTTCTTTTTCTTACTTGCTTCTTGTTCTCTCCTCTCGCTTTTTACTGCTTCTTAAGCCCCTGTCTTCTGCTGTCACGGATCGTGGTCAATCTGCACAGAATCATCGCTGCAGCCAATCCCTCTTCCTCCTTACTGGTTCTCTGAACTCACTCCAATGAAATCACAGTCTTCACTGGTGTCTTCTGAGCTCGAACCAATCACCAGGAGTCAAGCGGATCGCAGCCAGATCACACCAGTAGCCGTTGATGCCTCAAATGCACCATGCGCCGCGAATCACAGCAGAAAGGCCATTTGTCGTATTCCTCTTATGGACTTAATTTGAAATTAGGCTTGGAATGATACCTGTGATCCTACAAACTCAAAAGCTAATAGCACAGAGGTTATATCACATGATCAGGCAGATCAATGGAGGAATCGCAGAAACAGCGAACAATGTGGATCGTGTGTGGATCGGTCACCAGACCGATCCATGGACCGATCAGGACATATCCTGATCTGTCCACAACTTGTCTGATCAGTCGTGGAGACTGATCAGGCTGCGGGTGGATCGGTCTCCACGACCGATCCCCTGCCTTCTTCTCTTCGCAATGCCTTCTCCTGATCGGTCTCCAAGACCGATCAGATTGCACTCAGTGTGCTACTGAGTGTTTCCTGATCGGTCTACAGACCGATCAGATTACACTCAGTGTGCTACTGAGTGTTTCCTGATCGGTCACCAGACCGATCCAAAACTTAGTTTCACTGGATCGGTCTGCCGACCGATCCATTGTCTTATTTATCACTGGATCGGTCTGCCAACCGATCCAATGTACCATGGAATGTCCACTTAGGTCCCTCTCTGACCTAATCCGGAGAACAAACTACTGAGCCCTCTCTGACCTAGTCCGGAGAACGAGCTACCGAGCCCTCTCCGACTTCGTCAGGTTCAGAGAACGAGCTACCGAGCCCTCTCTGACTTCATCAGGTCCAGAGAACGAGCTACCAAGCCCTCTCTGACCTAGTCCGGAGAACGAGCTACCGAGCCCTCTCCGACTTCGTCAGGTCCAGAGAACGAGCTACCAAGCCCTCTCTGACCTAGTCCGGAGAACGAGCTACCGAGCCCTCTCCGACTTCGTCAGGTCCAGAGAACGAGCTACCAAGCCCTCTCTGACCTAGTCCGGAGAACGAGCTACCGAGCCCTCTCCGACTTCATCAGGTCCAGAGAACGAGCTACCGAGCCCTCTCCGACTTCGCGTGCCAAGTTTCCAACTTGGACTTTTCCCTTCCACATGATCAACCTTGATCCGTAATCAATCCGAGTTCAATTAACATCTGATACAAACTTAAATCAGTGTCAACATCAAAACAACAGCCAGGTCAGACTGTATCAACAGATATTACTTCTACATTCCCAGTTAACACAAGGTAGTTGTGGCTAAGACTGGAGTATTTCTAGAAAAGGACTTTGTTTCTAGAAAAACTAGTGGGAGTACGTTCAATTTTGAAGAAGTTCAAGATATGGACCATAGCACTGAAGCCTCGATGGAAGTTGAATTGGAACCACAAAGTGTTGTGGATGATGATGTTGTTCCACAAAGAGTTGAGGAACAACAACCAGTTCAAGTAGACCTACCTCTTCGCAGGTCTGATAGGGTACGTCGTCAGCCTGAGAGATACTCATTTCTCTTGTCTGACCATAATGACGTTGTGCTCATTGAGGATGAGCCTACCTCCTATCAAGAAGCTGTGATGAGCCCAGATTCTGAGAAATGGCTAGAGGCCATGAGATCCGAAATGGAATCCATGTACACTAACCAAGTATGGACTTTGGTTGATCCACTTGAAGGGGTAAACCCCATTGGGTGTAAGTGGGTCTTTAAGAGAAAGACTGACATGGATGGACTTATATATAAGGGTCGTCTGGTAGCTAAAGGTTTCAAACAAATTCATGGTATTGACTATGATGAAACTTTTTCTCCAGTAGCGATGTTTAAGTCCATTCGGATCATGCTTGCTATTGCAGCATACCACGATTATGAGATCTGGCAGATGGATGTCAAAACCGCGTTTCTGAATGGAAACCTGCTCGAGGATGTGTACATGATACAACCTGAGGGTTTTGTAGATCCACAGCATACTGGCAGAGTATGCAAGCTGCATAAGTCCATTTATGGACTAAAGCGAGCTTCTTGGAGCTGGAATCTTCGATTTGATGATGCAATCAAATAGTTTGGTTTTATCAAGAATGAAGATGAACCCTGTGTCTACAAGAAGGTTGTAGGGAATATAGTTGTCTTCCTTATATTGTATGTGGATGACATACTACTCATTGGGAATGACATCACTTTGTTGCAGTCTGTAAAGACTTGGCTAGGAATTGTTTCTCAATGAAGGACTTAGGTGAATCAACCCGCATTCTAAGCATAAAGATCTATAGAGATAGATCTAAGAGATTGCTTGGCCTAAGTCAGAGTACATACATTGACAAGGTATTACTACGGTTTGCCATGCAGAACTCCAAGAAAGGATTTCTATCGATGTCACATGGTGTGAGTTTTTCAAAGACTCAAAGTCCTTCTTCTAGAGAGGAGAGAGACCGCATGGATCAAATCCCTTATGCTTCAGCCATAGGATATATCATGTACGCCATGCTATGTACTCGTCCTGATGTCTCGTATGCTTTGAACATGACGAGCAGATACCAGTCAGATCCAGGTGAAAGTCACTGGATAGCGGTCAAGAATATTCTTAAGTACTTGAGAAGGACTAAAGAATATTTCTTGATATATGGAAGTGATGATGAGCTAACTATAAAGGGTTACAGTGATGCCAGCTTCCAAACTGACCAGGATGATAATCGATCGTAGTCTGGGTTCATGTTTTGTATAAATGGTGGTGCTGTGAGCTGGAAGAGTTCGAAGCAGGACACAGTTGCTGATTCTACAACAGAAGCCGAGTATATTGCTGCATCAGAAACAGCAAAGGAGGCAGTTTGGATCCGCAAGTTCATTACTGAGCTTCGGGTGGTTCCTAGCATAGCTGATCCGATTGAGCTCTATTGTGACAACAATGGAGCAATTGCACAGGCTAAGGAACCTCGCTCACACCAACGGACCAAACACATACTATGGCACTTCCATCTCATTCGAGAGATTATAGATAGAGGAGATGTGAAATTTACAGAGTACCCACTGAGGCTAACATCGCAGATCCCTTGACCAAGGCTTTGCTAGGAAAACATGATGGTCACACTAGGTCATTAGGCCTTAGAGCCTACACTAATTGGCACTAGTGCTAGTGGGAGATTGTTAGTTAGAGCCCTAGAGCCAATCATTTGATGATTGTTGTATTGACTCATTGTATCATATTCTTATGTATATATATAAAGGCATTTGTTTATGGTTATTATGCTTACTTGTATTGGTGCCAAATAACTAAGTATAATAGCGTCCTTGAGTAGAAGGTTCTTACCTATATCAATCGATTGGTTGAATCGATAGTGAGATGATATAGGGAACACTACTCTTAATCATTCCTAGTCAAGTATTAACATTCAGGGACAATGTTAATGCAACGAGACTAGCATGTAGATCAACTCGATGACTTGATCTCACAAGTATTGGATATGGAGATATCAAGTTGACACATGGATATGCATTGGAGAATGTATACTGAATGACCCGCCATGAGAAGGTATTATGGATCGTTATATGAGTGTCATATACTTTCTCATGTGGCTATTAGTATGACTATTAGTCCTTGGACCTGAAGTCACCATGGTTCCCTACAAAAGGAGTTACATACTTTGGCTTCGTCAAACGTCACCCGTAATTGGGTGGACTATAAAGGTGATTACTGGGTATGTAACAAATTATGCGGAGGGATGTGAATAATGTAGATGAGATCTATCCCTCCTATATGACGGGAGTGACATCATTATTCTTGATAGAGTGAGACCACTAAGTGCATGGTCATGCCCAAATGAGTCAATATGAGATGTTGAGCTCATTTGATTGAGTGAGTCTACTTGGGATTCAAGATTTAGATTGATTAGAGGATGACACGGTATATGCCTCATATTGATCAATCTAGATGTTTAGGATAGAAGGACATTGTCACATATTATGAAGAGTCACAATTAGTAGTCACAAGGTGATGTTGGATCTCAACATTCTTGTAACTTGGGTAGTAATGATGTGTTGTTTGATACCGCTCATTGCTTATGCTTCTAAATGGGTTTAGGAGCATTGCCAACGTTACAAGAACCAATAGGATCACACACAAAGGGCAATTAGATGGAGATTAGGTTCATATGATGAACCAAGAGGATTAGGTTCATGTGATGAACCAAATTGGATTAAGAGTAATCCAAAGTAAAGTAATTGAGTTGGACTCAATTTGGTTCATGTGTTAAATGAGTCTAATTTGGACTTAGACTCATTGAGCCAATTTAATTCAATGAATAGAGATTCATTAAATTAAAAATTGACTTGAACCAATGGTTAGATTTGATCAACCATGGGAGAGAAGTGGTCAATTTTGACTTAACTTGAGAGGAAGATGAAAGGTCAAGTTTGACTTGACCATTGCCACCTCATTTGTGAGTTGGCATTGAGTGGGCTAATTACGATGTGCCACATCATCAAGGATAGCACATGTGTGTGCCACCTCATGAGGGAGATCAAGAGTTGTGACTCTTGATATCCCATGGAGGTTTAAAAGCCTTCCTTGAAGTGGCCGACCACATTACACTCTTGTGTGAGTTTCATTTTGGTTTTGTAACCTCCTTCTTCTTCCTCCTCTCATCTTCTTCTCCCTCTCCTCCACCTTGGCCGAACCTTCAAGGGTGCTAGCACACCTTTTGTTTGGTTTTTCTCCACCTAATCGTTCGTGTGGATACGTATAGAGGAGTGTCCACTTGAACACTCTCGAGATCCGGCAAACTTGGACGAGCGGGATAAGCGAAGGGCTTCGCATCAAGGGTAATCTCTCTACCATGTAGATCTAGAGTAGATCTAGGTTTAGAAACTCGTACACATAAAGTTTTTTGAAATTATTTTCTTTGCACGGATCTGGTGGCATGGGATTTCAAGGTTTCCGCAACGCAAAAAGCGGTTTTTACGGCTCGAAAATCCCAAAACCCATATATATATTAATGTATGTGGACCTATGTCAACTCATGTACAAGGAGGTTATAGCTACTTTATTACCTTCATCAATAATCACTCATGATTTGGTATATTTATATTTTGAGATACAAGTCTGAGACCTTTGAAAAGTTTAAAAAATATAGACATGAAGTAGAGAAACAACTAAGTAAATGTATCAAAATACTTAGATTAGATGAAGATGATGAATACTTAAATCAAGAGTTTTAGGATTATCTAAGAGACAATGACATATTGTCTCAATGTACTCCGTCTTACACACTACCATACAATGGTGTGTTAGAAAGGCAAAACCAAATCTTGTTGGACATGGTTGACTATAACGAAACCTTCTCACCAATAACCATGCTTAAATTCATTTGGATACTACTATCCCTAATAGCTCATCATAATTATAAGATATAACAAATAGATGTGAAAACATCTTTCCTTAATGGAAATCTATTCGAGAATGTATATATGATACAACCTGAGGATTTCACATTTGTTGAAAAAAATAAAAAATACAAGTTTCAACAATCCATTTATAGATTAAAGAAAGCATCCAAGAGTTAGAATATTTATTTTGATAAGATAATTAAAGAGTTTGATTTCTCATAAAATCCAGATGAACCATGCATGTGTAAGTCCTTAGATAGTCGACTAAGGGGAGGGGGGGTGTAATAGCCTACAAGTGAGATTACAAAGTTCTTTTGCTTTCCGAATGTAGCAAAGATAAAAACAAATTAGTTGAACAAGAAATGATAAACATAAATTAAAAGACAAGGCAGAATTTACTTGGTTTACAACCGAGGAAGCTGCTAATCCAAGACAGTAAAAGCTCCATAGAAAGATCTCCTTTTGATGAAGGTAGAGTAGCCTCTTACAATATTGAAAGTATAGAAACATAAAAATAGAATTTAGAATTAAAATCACAGAGTTCGTTAACAAGTGTTGTTTTAAATGAAGAGGACAAGAGCTCTATTTATAGCTCACTGATAGAAATATAGTCGTTGATGATGTGGCAGGTTTTGGGCACCTAGACCAAGTTTGGGAGCCTCTACTGTGGCTCCTTATTTGCTCCGCAATGGCTCCACAACGACTTTGTGATAAGTCTCTTATCCATGCTAGGGCGTCTAGACCGGTTCGGGCGCTTGAAATATTGCTGACGTGGACCCAAATTCTATCCCAGCTATAATGTCTCCGAAAGGGCACCTTTGCTAGCCTAACTTAGTCTGGGCACTGGAGTCCTAGCGCCTAGACTTGGTCTAGGCATCTGGACAAGTCAACTTTGTGTTGACTCCTTTGACTATTACTTCGGTCTCTTGAGTGATTCTCTGGCCATCCAGAGTTGAGCTCACCCAAACCCAACTCTGGCATTCTCCTCGAGTAGACTTCCTTCCTGACTTCTCATCCATTGGAAGCACCGTGCATGTCCTTCTCGTCTCTCAGTGAACTCTTCCACAGTTCTTTGTCCCTCGGATGTACCAAGTCTATTGACTCACTTCCTGTGTTATCCTTCTCACTTTCTGCATCTTCTGTTCGACTTCCTGTGTTTCGAAATCCCTGCACACTTAGACACAAGGCATCAAATACGTAGAGCCTAATGTTGACTCTCCGCAAGTGTACAGAAATATCGTAAGTAATAATAAAAGACATCGTATCCACAGGGACTGGTATAAGCACTAAAGATATCTCAATACGAATTAGCTAAACAATTAATCAATTGATTCACAACAACAAAGTGCAACTATGAAAGGTAAGATAGAAATAAAAGAATAAGAAACAAGAATAAGGGCAATGATAAGGGATGTTCTAGGAGTTTTGATTTTTTTTTTTTTTTTGGTAAGGTTATTCAATGTAAATGATCTACCAAATCTTATTCCTCAATTGTCCATTATTTGTAGAAGGTTGTCGGTTCTCTCTTGCAATAAACAATCGACCTAGGACTAAAATCTATACCTAAATGTGATCAATTAGGTATGAATCTATGTTGTCCTTACACGGGCTTGTTCCTATCATGACGCCCCTCGGATAATCAAAATAGGCATTCACAATTCATCAACCGCATAAAGATACAAAGATTAATGCATACTATCTATCCTACCCCCTTGAATAACTCTATTTCACCTTTAAGATCATCTCTCAAACGTCCTTACACGGGCATGTCTGTCACATACGTCCCTCAGAAAATCGAATGAGGAATTACCTCTACAAGATCCACAAGATATCTAAACATTCAATCAAGCATGGTAATTAAACCCTAATCACAATAATCCACACAAGAAAGAATGGATACAAACAGGGCAAAATCATAGAAATAGAAAATTAGCATATCTACAAGAGTTTTACATCAAATCATCCTTACAATTACTCCCTCCATCCTAGAACAATGAAATCTACTCCATGAAATGAGGAAAGAAATCTGAAGAGAAGAAAGATGCAAGCATTCTTGATCCCAAATCCAAGAAGAGGAAGAAAGAAAGCTTATCTACGATGAAGAACCATCTCCGGATCCGATCCACAATCTTGGAGTCGAAGCGTTGAAGATCCACCCTTGAATCGTTGAAAAATCCCTCCGAGAAGATGGAGAAATTGCCCAAATCTCGCTCCCTCCCAAAAGGGAGAAGATCCCCTTTCAATTCATGAAGGAAGCCTTATATAGAGGGGAGATTTGGGTGCCACACGGCCCCAAGGCACGGCTGTGTGAGGTTCACACGGCCAAGGCCACTCCCTTCTCTGCCTACCTTACACGGACGTGTGTGATACACGGTCATGACATGCTTCTTCCACAACTCCCTTTGCATGGCAGTGTAGATCTACACGGCCTGCACTGCCTCTGCCTCTGGAAACCTTGCACGGCCATGTGGTGCACACGGCCAGGGCCTTCTGGGTCTCTGGAAGCCTTGCACGGTCGTGTGGTGTACACGGCCGAGGCTTTCTTGATCTCTGGAAACCTTGTATGGTCGTGTGGTGTACACAACCTGTCTCCTTTTGGCTTCAAATCTTGGCATGGTCGTGTGAAGTTCACACAGCCTAGGCCACTTCCTTTTCTGCTGCAACCACATGACCAAGGATCTCCACACGGCCTGGGCAACCCCCCATGGCAGGGTCGTGTGAGGTTCAGGAACAGCGCCTTCCTCTCTAGCTTCGTTTGTAGATTTGGCCTCGAATATGAATCCTTCACCAAATTCGACCCCTGTATACAGGAAATGCACAAAAGCAGATCTCTGAACAAAAAGAGTAAATATGCTAAAAGAAAAGCTGGAAGTACGAAAATGCATAGATAAAGCATGCTCAAAGTATGTGAATGTGTGACAAAACATGCTAAACAAGTATATACAATCTACGCACATAACCTAACTTAACTTGATTGATCACATCAAACCAACTCATGATACTTATAATCTCCCCCTTTTTAATGTGTATCAACCTAAATTAAGTTAGTGTTAAACCAAACAATAAAGTTCCTAGCCCCCCCCCCCCCCCCTAATCACATAAAAAAAAAAAACATGTTAGGGGAAAATAAAAAAAAATAGTTAGAAAAATATTGAAATTTTTTATAGGGGTTTTGAATAGAATTTTCAATAATTTACCTTTTTATCGAAATTAATTTTTTAAAAAGTACTAATTTTATCAATTAATCAGAAATATTTGTAAAAATAATTTAAACACTATTTTAATATATTAAAAAATTTTGAAATTTTTTGTCAATAATAATCATAATAATTTAAAACCTTGATAAAGAGTTTAAGTATAGAATATTTTCAATTTGATCGTAGAAAATATTTTAAATAGATAAAGTTATTTTCAAGAATAAATATTTAAAAATAGTTTTTGAATCATAAAAATTAGACTAATTTTTCTAGACATTCAAAATATAACAATAATTAGTGGAAAATCAAGTTTTTCAAAATTCATTTCTGATTTTTTTTAACTTTAAATTATAATTTTTGATCAAAAATTTAACAAAAATTATATAATCGTCAAAAATCCCAAAAATTTTTACACTAACTATTAATTCATTTGTGCATCACAAAAAAAAAAATCAACAGAAACATAAACAATATATATTCAAACTAATTAATTTTGTAAACAATATTAAAAATTAAAATATGCATAAAAATTAATTTTAATTAAACTAAACATGATTTAGAAACCCAAAATAGGTTCCTATCTACTAGATTTATCAGAAATTTTTGTGGTATATAATTTCTATGAATTTTTTTAATTTGGCCCTTATAAAATCTAAAATACTAATTAATTCCTTTATAATTTCTAAAATTTGAAATAGGAGAATTTGGACATGTAAAGTTTTTAAGACATTAAATTCTTTTAATTTTGTATTTTCATTTTTAACTTTATCAAAAATTTCTAGTAGACATGTTTTAGCTAAGATAGTTTTAAAATTTACATTTTCCTTTTTCAATTTGATATTCTTAGTCTAAGCTTATATAATGATTTAGACAATAATGTTATACCTAAATATAGCTAATCAGGAGGTAGAAGACATATCTCACTTACTAGATCTGATTTGAAGTTGGATTCTCCCTCTTCATTGCTGTTTTCTTCAGATGTAGCTCCCCCTTCATCAATGTTCTCCTCTTGGTAACTCGTCATTAGTGCTAGTCCGACATACTCCTCCAGTTCAGACTCTGATGATGATTCATTCCACGGTGCCTTCAGATTCTTGTGCTTCGATTTACTTGGCCCTTTGTTTCTCTCCTTCCTTTTTAGTTTGGGCAGTCATCCTTGATGTGTCCTTCATCTTGATAGTTATAGCATCTAACTTTCCTCTTTTCCAGAACAAGCTTTTTGACTTGTGACTTGTTAAATTTGTTAGATTTAAAATACTTTGGAAATTTTCTTACCATAAAAGTTACTTCGTCTTCGTCTAACGATGTGTTGGATTTTGGTTTGTCTTTTCTAGTTTTCAGCGCTAGATTTTGACTTGGCTCCTTTTCTTTCCTTATACCTACACATCTTCATGTAATTCCAAAGTTGAAAATAATTCTTCTAAATTACTTACCTCCAAATTCTTTGATATACTGTAGGCATCTACTATTGATGTCCACTGTTGAGTTCTAAAGAAGGCGTTGAGAGCATATCAGATTGTGTCCCAATATTCATTACTAGTTCTCCTAGGTTTGTTAGTCCGGTGATAAGCTCCTTGATCTTGCCATGCAATTGAGCTATCGTTTCTCCTTCTTGCATTCGGAGGTTTGTCAACTAATTTTTGAGCAGGTCCCATCTTGCTAGTCTAGCCTCCAATGTCCCTTCGTGTAGCTCTAGGAATTCCTCCTAGAGTTCCTTGGCGGAGTTGTAGGCACCAATCCGGTTGACTTTTTGCAGTGAAAAAATATTTAGCAGATGGAACTCTGCTTTGCCATTTCCCATAGAGTTGGCTTGCTCCTTCTTGCTCCAAAATTGTTCCTCTTTTTCAGCTCCTTACTGATCTCTGGATGCTACAAAACCATATTTAATCATAAGTAATATATCAAAGTTTATTTTTAAAAATACCTCTATTTTCTTTTTCCATATCGTGAAGTCCCCCTCAAACTTTGGTAGATTAATGCATGTTCTGGCCATTTATGCTTTAAACAATGGTTAGTCCTTCTAAAACATCCTCTCTCTGATACCACTTGTAGGTCTCTTGATTGTTGGTTAGAGGAGGGTGAATAGCCTAAAAGTTAGATTACAAAGTTCTTTTTGCTTTCCGAATATAGCAAAGATAAACATAAGTTAGTTGAATAAGAAATGATAAACATAAATTAAAAGATGAGGCGGAATTTACTTGATTTTCAATTAGAAAGGTTGCTAATCCAAGGTAGTAAAAGCTCTAATAGAAAGATCTCCTTTTGATGAGGCCGGAGTAGCCTCTTACAATGTTGAAAGAGTAGAAACATAAAATTAGAATTTAGAATTAAAAGCACAAAGTTTGTTAACAAGTGTTGTTTTAAATGAAGATAACCAGGGCTCTATTTGTAGTTCATTGGTCAAAATATAGTCATTGATGATGTGGCGGGTTCCGGGAGCCTAGACCAAGTCTGGGTGCCTCCACTGTGGCACCTTATCTTTTCCGCGATAGTTCTACAATGGCTCGTGATAAGTATCTTATCCATGCCCAAGTGCCTGGATCGATCCGGGCGCCTAGAATGTTACTAGCATATACCCAAATTCTATCCCCGCTGCAACATCTCTAAAAGGGCGCCTCTGTTGGCCCAAGCTGGTCTGAGCTCTTAGACTAGTTCGAGCGCCTGGAGTCTGGGCGCCTAGACTTGGTCCAGGTGCCTATATATGACAACTTTTTATTGACTAGTCCGACTGCTACTCCGGTCGCTCAATAATTCTCTGATATACAGAGTTGAGCTCACCCGAACCCAACTCCAGCCTCTCCTTGAGTAGACTTCTATCTCAGCTTCTCTTCCCTCAAAAGCACCACATGCATCCTTCTCGTTTGTCGGTGTACTCTTGTGCAACTCTTCATCCCTTGGATGCACCGCACCCATCAACTCGATTCCTGTATCATCCTTCTCACTCATTGTTGTTGGGGACCGTTGGTGGCTGGCTATTGGAGGGTTGACCAGCACTGCACAAATTAAAACAAATATCCTTCTCGAACTTTTAAAAGAACACTTGCATATAATTAAATAAAGAAAGAAACTAAAAGAAGAGGCTCACGGATTTGACTTGGTTACAACAGGGGAGGTTGTTAATCCAAGGAATGAATCACACACTAAATATCTCCTTCAGGCGGAGAAGCCTCTTACAGCAATGATGTACAAAAAATGAGAAGCTAAAATAGATAAGAGAAGCATACAAGTGTAGAATATGCAATTGCTTGTTCAATTGAAAAGCTTCTGGACCAAGGCTGTATTTATGACCTTGGTCGGGGTGCCTAGAGCGTTCCAGGCACCTGGAAGGGGGATAAAGTTTTATTCCCTTCGCAACAGATCAGGGTCAAACGTGATCCATTCAAAATCGAGTTCTGAGCGCCCGAATTGGGTCCGGGCGCCCGGACCACTAAAGCCAACATAGTTGACTTTTAGTCTGGGCCCTCTGCTCCGATGCTGCTCGCCTCGGTCCAGGTCTACTGCTCCGGCTCCGCTCGCTTGGGTGATTTTAGCCAACTGAAATAAGGCTCACCTAAACCCAATTTCAGCCTTCTCGAGCAACCTTCCGCTCTGACTTCTCGACCCTCAGAAACGTCGCGTGCTTCCTTCTCATCCGCCCGTGTACTCTTCAGCAGCACCTCGTCCCTCGGACGCATCGAGCCCGTCAGCTCTCTCATGTGTCGTCCTTCTCGCTAGCTGCATCTTTTGCTCGACTTCCTGTGCTCCTAAGCTCCAGCACACTTAGCCACAAGGTTAAAACACCACAGGACCTAACCTAACCTAACTTGGTTGATCATATCAAAACAACCTTGGGGTTCCAACAATCTCCCCCTTTTTGATGTGAGCAACTCAAGTTAAGCTAGGGTAAAAAGACATAAAATTAAAACAATAAATTCTACAATAAAGTCCAAAAAATAAAAAAAATTGTAATATACATCTCCTTACACTTAATCTTTTCCTTCTCCCCCTTTGATCACATAAAAATAGGGTACCAAGAAAAATCTAAGGGTATTAAAAAAAATTTTAAGTAAAAGAAATTTCAAGCAGAGAAAAAGACTTTCTAAAAAAATATTTTTAAGTTAGACAACTTTGCAAAAAAATTGAGAAATTTTTCTAAAAAAAATTCAAGCAGTAAAATATTTTTGACTAACTAAAAAATAATTTTGCTAAGTTTTTGCAGAAAAATATTTTTAAGAAAAAAAATCTATGCTTAGACATTTCCAAAAATATTTGAAAAAAAATTCTAAAGCATTAACTGATCCAAATTTAATGATTTATTAGTTAGTCAGTTAAACATTTCATTTCAATATTTTGGCTTCCAAGTTGTGGCGAGACACTAGGCTTTCTTGGTCATTGGATCATCAACCACTTCTAGACAAAGCCTCATAAAGAAATTAAACATTTGAAGAACTCTCTGAAAGCCCTAAATCTAAATTAAGGTTCAAGTTAAACATGACTTCGGAACCCAATATAGGTTCCAGCCAACTGGGTTAATTAGGTATTTCTTAAGGACATATTTCTTTAAAATATTTCTAATTTGTCCCTTGTAATATCTAAAATACCAATTTAGATTATTGAATTTTCTAAAACTTGTATCAGATGATCATGCAAGATTTTTCAAGTTATTTTTTTTTATAAATTATCATTTTCTAATTTTACTTTGTCAAACTCTTTTAACGGGTAAGATTTATCTAAAATTAATTTCAAGTTTTTAATCTCTTTTTCTAATTTACAACAATCTTTAGTTAATATTTTAACAAACTTAAATAATTTATCAGGAGGAAGAGATCGTACCTTACTTACCTTATCGACCTCATTATCCGTGGCTCCCCCTGAACTGCTGCTTTCTTCCGACGTAGCTCCCCCTTCATCGATGCTCATTTCGGACGAGCTTGAATAGTAGTCTTCGTCTTGATGACATGCCATTAATACAAGTCCGGAGCAGGCCTTGATTTCCGATTCGGATGACGTATCGTCCCGCATCACTTTTAGTGTCTTGAACCTTTTTGTTTGGATAGGCTTCTTTCCTTTGTCTTTGTCCTTGTTCCTTAGCTTGGGGCAGTTGTTTTTGACGTGCCCTTCTTCATTGCAATGGTAGCATCTGATCATCCTTTTCTTTCTACCCTGTGAATGGTTAGTTTTACTTGAATTAAACAACTTTTTAAAGTGTCTTACCATCATTATTATTTCCTCGTCATCGAGAGAAGATTCTGACTCATTTTCGTCTCTCGTTGCGTTGAGGGCGATGTTGTGCTTCAGCTCCTTTGTACCTGCACATCTCGATTCATGCACTTCAAACATAGAAAATAATTCTTCTAAGGTAATAGTTTCTAAGTCCTTAGAGATATAAAAAGCATCTACAAGTGAAGCTCATTTCGTATTTCTAGGGAATGCATTTAACGCGTACCTTAGCGAATCTCTGTTACTTACCTTTTCTCCGAGATTCGATAGTCCGGTGATGAACTCCTTAATTTTCGAGTGAAGATGCGCAATTGTCTAGTCTTCTTCAAGTCGTAGGTTGGTCAGCTGGTTGCGAAGTAAGTCCCGTCTCACGAGCTTGGTTTCAGACGTCCCTTCGTGTAGCTCAAGGAACTTCTACCAAAGCTCCTTTGCTGAGTCATAGTTGCTGATCCGGTTGACTTCTTGTGGCAGAAGGACGCTCAGCAGATGGAACTCTGCTTTGTCGTTTGCCACGTAGTCAGCCTGCCCCTTTTTCATCCATTGGTATTTTTCTTTCCCTTCTGGTGCTGTAAAACCGAACTCCATTATCAAAAGTAAATCGAACTCCATTTTGAAAAATACCTACATTCACTTTTTCCAGCTAGCGAACTCCCCCTCAAACTTTGGCGGGTATATGCTTGGTCCGGCCATCGTCTTTGCTTTGATCGGTGGTTAGTCCTCCTGAAGTGTCCTGGCTCTGAGGGTTGACCAGCACTGCACAAATTAACACAAATACCCTTCTCGAACTTTTAAAAGAACACTTTCATATAATTAAATAAAGAAAGAAACTAAAAGAAGAGGCTCACGGATTCGAATTGGTAACAACTGAGGAGGTTGTTAATCCAAGGAATGAATCGCACACTAAAGATCTCCTTCAGGCGGAGAAACCTCTTACAGCAATGATGTACAAAAAATGAGAAGTTAAACTAGACAAGAGAAGCGCACAAGTGTAGAATATGCAATTGCTTGTTCAATTGAAAAGCTTCTGGACCAAGGCTGTATTTATAGCCATGGTCGGGGCGTCTCGAGGGTTCTAGGTGCCTGAAAGGGGGATAAAGTTTTATCCCCTTCATAATGGATC
Organism: Zingiber officinale; assembly: GCF_018446385.1. Classification (NCBI taxonomy): domain Eukaryota; kingdom Viridiplantae; phylum Streptophyta; class Magnoliopsida; order Zingiberales; family Zingiberaceae; genus Zingiber; species Zingiber officinale. The sequence goes on from NC_055992.1 coordinate 16,296,021, forward strand.
ACGGTCAAACGTGATTTGGTCAAAATCGGGTTCCGGGCGCCCGGATTGGGTCCAAGCGCCCGGACCACTAAAGTCAACATAGTTGACTTTTGGTCCAAGTCCTCTGCTCCGATGCTTCTCGCCTCGGTCTGGGTCTTCCGCTCTGGCTCCGCTCGCTTGGGTTATTTCAGCCAACCGAAATAAGGCTCATCGTAACCCAATTTCAGCCTTCTCGAGCAACCTTCCACTCCGGCTTCTCGTCCCTCGGAAATGTCACACGCTTCCTTCTCGTCCGCCCGCGTACTCTTCCGCAGCACCTCATCCTTAGACGCACCGAACCCGTTGGCTCTCTCCCGTGCCATCCTTCTTGCTTGACTTCCTATGCTCCTAAGCTCCTGCACACTTAGACACAAGGTTAAAATACCACAGGACCTAACCTAACTTGGTTGATCACATAAAAACTGTCATGCCCCGGAGGAGTCTCTGTCCGAAGAAATTTCGGCAACATCTCCCCTGTACGGCGGACAATCTAAAACTTCTACATAACACATATACCTCAGCCACAGGCGGCTCGAATCATAACAATAAATAAAAGCAAACACCACGCAGTTAATATAATTTAATCAGCCTCTGGCTGTCACAATCACGCAGTTAATAATAGTAAACAAAAACAATAGTACTCTGACTCAAATCAACCCTACTCGAAATGCTCAAATCCGATGAACTCACCTCTTCTGCCGTCCAGGCAGGCATGTAGTAGAATAAAACCAAATCCAACTCCATCGACATAATAAAATCCATACAAAGTCCATAAGTAAAATAATCGAAAACATAACAAGTTCAAAACAGTCTAGAATAGAAAAGAAACCAAAAGAAAACCAATCATATCCTCGAGGTCTGCAGGGACCAGCAACTGGAACTCTCTCCTGACAGCATCAACCTGAAAATATCAACAATGGAGGCGGGGTGAGTCCAACACTCAGCAGGTACAATTGATATACAAAGTAGGGAAATAACACCTAGCACTAATCATGCGTACAGTCTCCTGATATAGGAAAGATAAAAATGCATCTGAAGTAAACAGGAGAGAAACTGTACTAACTAGGACCTGAGTATAAGGTCAAACAAAGGGATAGGAAATCCTGTGTGCATGTCAAACATAGGTATCCGAACAATACGCAGATATAAATGTAAAGCACAAACACAGCAATAAATGCATCATGCGTATGATGCCAATGATGCTTCCTGGTCACCGACGCCATCGATCATCTCACACAATAGTGAGGCCGAGTGGGTAGGGGTGTGACAACCGTCACTACTCACGAGTGACCGAGTGGACGGGATGCTGTCGGAGTACACCTATCCTCCTACCCCAAATCATAAATGGGGGAGCGCAATGCTCTCATCTCCCGGTACACGATGACGGGGAGGAATCCCTGCCGGATAACACGTTGTGTCACACTACCCATGACCGGACCAACGGTGCCTAATAGAGTCCCTGCTGCAACACACTCTGCCTGAATCGACCACTAACCCATGAGTGGTGGTGTGTGCAGATCCATGTAACTGGCGATGTGCTCAACAATAATGGAGCGAACTATCGCACAGCATGCAATCATGCAAATGGTGCATGGCACTAACCACAAGATATCCTGACCTAATCCATATATATATATAAGTGCATCATAGGTCAACGAATCAAATCAAATCAAAGGTACACAAGGTATAAAACCTAGGTCCTGAACATGGTAAAGTATGGTATATCACTACCCCTATAAACATGTATCAACAGGTAAGGAATACATGAGATGCAAAACAAACAATCAATCAATCATGTAACAATTATCGGGTAGTGATTAACCGGAACAAATAGGAAACATAATTAATGCAACTTGTTATATTCACTACTATGTATATCAAATGACAAAAGTCAAAAGTACCCACCTCCAATAAGAAATGTCCAATCCGACGTCGAGATACCATCTCGAATCAGAGCCCTGTGTAAACAAAAATACATTTACTTTTATTTAGCTAGAATACAAACAAATAGCTAAATAAATCCTAAATAGAAATTTAGGGATAAACCCTAAACCATTTCCCTCAACCTTTCTAACGGTTAATTAGGGTTAATTACCTTAACCCCAAACAACCCTTTTGATAAAAATCCAAAACCTAAATCCATATAACCTAATTATTCTATACAACCTAATGATGAATAAATTATCAATAGGTATCAAGATCATACCTAAACATGGATTAATCCAATATATTCCTAATCCAATACATGAATCTAACTCATCAACATGTAACAATTACTCTACTTCTTACCTTGATTCAAACCTCTGCTCTTGATCCAACCCACTGGCGATGCTGGTTTGAGTGCTGCCGGTAAGAAGATCACAGATCAAACATAATTTGTTAACATCCTACTACTAAAACAACCTACAAATCAAACCAACAGAACAGGAAACTGATCCGAGATCAATCAAGATCCTCAAATCCCTAACCTTCTCATCACTTCCTTACCTTAACCGTGACCTAATTCCACCACAACGAAAGATTGCTCAAGAACAGAGGAGAGGCGGCACAGTGAGGAGCGGCACTGCTCCGGGCGACGCCGGCTACTAGCAAGGGCACGGTGATGATCGGCACAAGAGGAAAAATTGGCAGCCAACAGTAGGGCAGAGGGACGGCATTGCTGGAGATCGGGGCAGAGACTTGAGCCGAGTCCTCGGCGGCGTCGCTGTGGTGGCGGGAGAGGATGCTAGGGCGCAGCCTCGGCAGGAGGAAGCTCGGCTAGGGCACGGGGTGGCCGGCGGTGGCGCCGGCTCTGTGCAGTAGCGCTTGGCGTCATGGCGGCAGTGAGGAGGGGGCGTCGGCGATTAGGGCAAGGAGTTGGCGACAGGGAAGAAGGGGCGCGCGAACGGTTTCGGGGAGAAGAAACAGATTCGGGAAGAAGAAATAGAGGAAACGGCGAAAAGAAAATAAAGAAAAGGCAAAATAAATAAAGAAAAGGAATTAAGAAATTCAACTTTTCCTCACTTAAATGGGGTAGCCTAAACAGGCTTTTCCGGACCCCGTTTTTATCCCCGTCAACTCGTCCGTACGAGCTCCGAAAAATTCCAGAAAAATTTCCAAAAATTTCGAAAAATTCCCTTATTAATATTTGCCTATTTTCCAGTATTTTACATTCTCTCCCACTAATAAAAATTTGGTCCCCAAATTTCGTTATCTACCATCAGCAAGTACTAACAACATATATAAAGTATAAATGTTGAACGGTAAATAAATCACATACCTCAAGTGAAAAGATGGGGATATCGAGCTCGGATAGTATCCTCGAGCTCCCAAGTAGCCTCCTCGTCCGAATGATGCTGCCATCCGACTTTAACCAGACGGATAGTCTTGTTCCGCAACTGACGCTCCTTCCGGTCGAGAATCCGTACCGGAACCTCCTCATAAGTAATGTCAGGCTGAACTGGAACTGGAATATCTGCCAGCACATGTGTCGGGTCATGTACGTATCTCCTCAGCATCGATACGTGGAATACGTCGTGAACGCCTGCCAGGGACGGTGGTAGTGCCAGTCTGTAAGCTACCGCTCCGATCCTCTCCAAGATCTCGAAAGGGCCAATGTACCACGGAGCTAGCTTACCTTGAGGTCAAATCTCTTCACCCCTTTCGTGGGTGAAACTCGCAGAAATACATGGTCGCCAACAGAGAACTCTAGTGGTCTGCGTCTCCGATCAGCATAACTCTTCTGGCGATCCTGCGCCTCTGACATCCTCCGTCTGATAGTACAGACCAACTCTGCATCCTGCTAAACTCTATGAGGTCCCAACAACTGGGCCTCTCCAACCTCATCCCAGAGGACGGGTGTCCGACAAGGTCTACCATACAACGCCTCAAACGGTGCCATCTGGATAGCTGAATGAAAGCTGCTGTTGTAAGCAAACTCTACTAATGGCAGATGGTCCTCCCAACTGCCTCTGAAATCCATAACACATGATCTCAGCAGGTCCTCTAAAGTCTGAATGGTCCGCTCTGACTGTCCATCTGTCTGTGGATGGAAGGCTGTACTGAAACGGAGCTGTGTACCCAAGGTCTGCTGCAGACTCTGCCAGAAACGAGACGTAAACCGTGGATCTCTATCCGAAATGATACTTAACGGAACACCATGTAGTCTGATAATCTCCCGACAATACAGGTCTGCCAATCGATCTAGAGGATCAGTCCTCCGGATCGCTAAGAAATGCGCGGATTTGGTTAATCGATCAACGATTACCCAAATCGCGTCATGACCTCGTCGTGTCCCCTGTAAACCCACCACAAAGTCCATGGTAATGTGATCCCACTTCCACTCAAGAATAGGAATCCGCTGAAGTAATCCTGCAGGTCTCTGGTGTTCAGCCTTCACCTGCTGACAGACAAGACATCTAGCTACGAAATCCGCGATGTCTTTCTTCATGCCGTTCCACCAATAGGAACGCCTCAAGTCTCGATACATATGGGTCCCGCCTGGATGGATCGCAAATCGAGAACGGTGTGCCTCCTAGAGTAGCTCCTGTAAGACCGGATGAGACTGAGGTACGCATAATCTGCCTCGGAAGTAAATAATATCCTCCTCATCTCGCGTAATCTATCTGACTACTAATGAAATGCTGATCACCAGCCTGGGCCTCTCGGATCCTAATCCTGATCGACGACTGAGCAACCATGGTAACCAGAATACCCTGCTCTGTCGGTCCCTGCTCCTCAAGATCTAACTCAGAGAAACCCTGAATCAAGTCCGTGACTTAAGTCCGATGGCAAGCTAAAGTCCCTCTGGACTTCCTGCTGAGTGCATCTGCAACCACATTAGCTTTCCTCGGGTGGTAGCTAATGGTACAATCGTAGTCCTTCAGGAACTCCATCCATCTCCTTTTTCGGAGATTAAGCTCCTTCTGAGTGAAAATATATTTGAGACTCTTATGATCAGTGAGAATCTCAAATGTAATACCGTATAAATGATGTCGCCAAAGCTTCAGAGCAAAAATGATGGCAGCTAACTCCAAGTCATGAACTGGGCAGTTCTTCTCATGCTCCTTCAACTTGTCGTGCTGCATCAGAACAGCGCCCAAACCCTGTATAGATGCGTCGGTGTAGAGTACAAATCCATCCTCTCCAGAAGGTAAAACCAACACTAGAGCCGACACTAATCTCCTCTTCAGCTCCTAAAAGCTGGTCTCGCAATCCTCTGTCCACATGAACTTCACGCCTTTCCTGGTAAGACGTGTCAATGGCATAGCAATACGCGAGAAACCCTCGACAAAACGTCGGTAATAACCAGCCAATCCCAGAAAACTGCGGATCTCCTGAACTGACTTCGGCTGCTCCCAACCGGTGACAGCCTCGATCTTCTGAGGATCAACTGAAATACCTCCGCTAGAGACCATGTGTCCCAGAAAACCGACTGAAGATAGCCAGAATACACACTTGCTGAACTTCGCGTACAGCTGATGCCATCAAAGAATCTCTATAACTGTACGAAGATGCTGTGCGTGCTCCTCCTCGAACGCGAGTAGACCAATATGTCATCAATGAAAACGATAACAAACTGATCCAGATACTCCAGAAAGATGCGGTTCATCAAGTCCATAAACACCGCTGGAGCATTGGTAAGCCCAAATGGCATTACCAAAAACTCATAATGACCGTGATCCGTACTAACGCGTCAATATCCGAGTCTCGACTCTCGTTGATGATATCCGGATCGCAGATCAATCTTAGAATACTGAAGTACCTCTGAAATGATCAAACAAATCCTCAATCCGTGGTAATGGATATTTATTTCTGACGATCGCTGCCCGTAGTCAATACATAACCTCATGGTACCATCCTTTTCTTGACAAACAACACCGGTGAACCCCATGGAGAAACACTAGGCGAATGAATCGCCTAAAGCTCCGGAGTTGAACCTTCAACTCGTTCAACTCTTTGGTGCCATACGATACGGAGCTGATGTCGGTGAGGTTCCGGAATCACCAATAGTGAACTCCACCGGCCTTCCGGGAGGCAAACCAGAAGCTCCTCGTGGAATACATCCGATACTCTGACTACGTAAACGCTTGAGAGTCGCGAATCGCCTTCTTGACTAATCGAGATAATAGAAAACTATGACACCGTGCGCCTGAATCGCCGAAATAATCGAGATGCCGTCATCTCTGATGCCAGTGAAACTCCACGAGGGTTGGTTCGGAGGCCGGAAGGTGACCACCCTCGTCTGGCAATCAACGGTAGCATGATATACTGACAGCCAATCCATGCCAAGAATGATATCAAACTCGACCATCTCCAATACTAGAAGATCTACCGTAAGTATTATGTTGCCAAAGTCTAACGGGCAACCTCTGATCTCCTGGTTGACTTCTAAAGTATCACCGGACGGTAGAGAGACGGTCAATCGCTGCAGTCTAAAAGTAGGTAATCTACCAATCTCCCGCATAAAGGTACGGGATATAAAAGAGTGCGGGCTACCAGTATCAATCAATATATCAGCGGAAAATGCATAAATGGAAATCATACCGCGGAAAATGGATCCGTCGGCTCGCTGCGCATCCTCTCTGGTAATCGCATGAACACGTCCAGTCTCTGGCGGAGAAGGAGGTGGTAACGCTGCCAGCGGCTGCTGTGAGCCAGAGAAGACTGAGAGGATGGTGATTGATACTGTGCAGCTGGCTGGGACTGAGTCTGGTACTGCCCCTGAGTCGGATAATAAGGTCCTACAACAAAACTCTGGGGTGCTACAGAAGCACTAGAATACTCCTGTCCAAGCATGCCAAATGCAGCTGCTACAGTGGGAGCTGCTCCCTGCTGACGATGTGAAGAATGGGCATTCTGCCCTCCTCGATATGCCCCTGACTGACTAGACTGTCCCCTCTGACCTGACCCTCCGGTAGCCATGTGCTGAGCCTTCAGCTGACAATCTCGGCTCTGGTGCCCCGGCAGTTTGCAATAAAAGCAAACTGACTGTCCCAGAGAGCAAGCTAGGGTGAGGTGATCTCTGGATCCACATCTGAAACAATGAGTATCACTGGAAGGTGGTTGCCGGTTCTACTGAGAAAACCGGGAACGTCCTCAAGAAGACCGCCCTGACTTTTGAGGCCTACGAGATACCCCAGAAGTACCCTGACCTGACCGACCGCGACTACTCTGCTGCTGTCCGGTCGTCTGTGTCTGCTGGATCTGCCCTGATGCCTGACCCGTATGCTTCCTTTTCCTGTCCGGATATGCTGTCTGCTGAGCTAACTCTATCATCAAAGCTCGATCCAGTGCATCAGAGTAAGATGTGATCCCTAAACCGGCAAGCCGTACATGCAGATAACCATCCAGTCCCTGAATAAACTGCATCATGCGAGTTCTGTCCTCCGCAACTAACTCTGGACAAAACTTAGCCAACCGGTGGAATTCGATATATACTCGGTCAACGAGCGTTGTTCACCTCGGACTCATAAAACTCACGAGCCATCCGATAAGACAAGGAAAGAAGCGGCTCAAAAGCCTCTCAACTCGTCCACGTGACGCTATGCCACTAATAATAATGAATAATCCACGGCATTAGCTTCATCCCGTAAATGGTAGGCGACCACCGCTTTCTCTCACCGAGCAAGCTATATAGAAAAGGTCGCTCCATCGTCTCTATCCATGTCCGTGTCATACTGGATCGAGATCTCCGCGGAAAAGAGTGAAACGAGTCTTCATCGACTCACCAATGCCGGAATCCTAGCTCGGCAATGACAATATCGATGGTGTGTCGGGACTACAGAATCGCGAAACACTGAGCCGATACTATGTGGTACTGCGAATAAACCGGAGGAGGAACTCCCGGTGATATATCTGAAGCATAAGCCGTCGGTGGTACTGTCGGGTGAACATAAGTGGCCGCAATGAAGGTACTGAGGTAATGGTACGGATATGGTGCACTGCCGCCATCAGAGGGCACGGAGGCACAAAGCACCGTGCCTGCACCAGATCCAAGTGGTGGTGGTACTGAATACGCTATAGGCTGCGCTGGAGCAGATGTCGGGTACGCCAATGGTACCTCTGATGGTACCGGAACTACTGTAGGGATAGATACGCTCGGCACAACCGAGGTAGGTACCTCTATAGGAGCCGTCGGGGTCTGAGACCCCAACGTGCCCGCAGCATGCTGAGTCTGTCCCTGACTGACAGACTCACTTACAATAAGCATCTCTGGCATATCCAGAGATCCCGTGGTCCTCGCACGTGGTCGTCCAGCACCACGTCTCGCAGCAATACGAGTAGATCGTCTCATATCTGTTAAATTAAATTACAGATATCAATACCAATATAACAAACATAAAATAACAACATACCTATTGTCGTCTGGAGATGTTCCGTCGTTGTCCAGTCCCCAATTTGACCTCAAAATTCCGAACGAGAAAAGTCGTCGGAAATCCATATAAATCCAAAACGGAAGTCCGAACATAACCATAACGGAAATCCGTACAAACCGAAATAGACATCCAAAAATCCAGAACACCAAAAGCAGGTATCCATAACCTACTCTGATACCAATAAATTGGTATCAGATAAATCTCGAAAATCCATAATACAAAAATCCAACAAGTATCGCCAAACTTGGCGCTCTGATACCAAGTAAATAAATTGGTATCAGGTTATCCCAAACATCCAACATACGAAAACAAAAGATCGTATACCTGTGCTCTGATACCACTAAATATTGTCACGCCCCGGAGGAGTTTATGTCCGAAGAAATTTCGACAGCATCTCCCCTGTACGGCGGACAATCTGAAACTTCTACATAACACATATACCTCAGCCACAGGCGGCTCGAATCATAACAATAAATAAAAGCAAACACCACGCAGTTAATATAATTTAATCAGCCTCTGGCTGTCACAACCATGCAGCTAATAATAGTAAACAAAAACAATAGTACTCTGACTCAAATCCACCCTACTCCAGTACACTCGAAATGCTCAAATCCGATGAACTCACCTCTTCTGTCGTCCAGGCAGGCATGTAGTAGAATAAAACCAAATCCAACTCCATCGACATAATAAAATCCATACAAAGTCCATAAGTAAAATAATCGAAAACATAACAAGTTCAAAACAGTCTAGAATAGAAAAGAAACCAAAAGAAAACCAATCATATCCTCGAGGTCTGCAGGGACCAGCAACTGGAACTCTCTCCTGACAAAGATCAACCCGAAAATATCAACAATGGAGGCGGGTGAGTCCAACACTCGAGAGTACAATTGATATACAAAGTAGGAAATAACACCTAAGACTAATCACGCAGATCTCCGATATAGAAAGATAAAATGCATCCAAGTAAACAGGAGAGAAACTGACTAACCAGACCTGAGTATAAGGTCAAACAATCCGAGGATAGGAAATTGTATGCATGTCAAACATAGTATCAAACAATACGCAAAGATATAAACGCAGAAGCACAAACACAGTAATAAACGATCACGATACGATGCTAACGACAAGGCCCCGTCACCCCGACACAATCGATCATCTCACACATAGTGAGGCCGAGTGGATAGGTGATAACTGCAGACTGTCGTCACTACTCCCGATGAGTGGAGGTGGGACGGATCTTGTCGAGTACACCTATCCTCCTACCCCAAATCATAAATGGGGAGCGAATGCCTCATCTCCTGACACGATGATGGGAGGAATCCTGGATAACACGTCAGGTCACACTACCCATGAGTGGACCAACGGAGCACCGAACAACACACTCTGCCTGAATCGACCACTAACCCATGAGTGGTGGGTGTGCAGATCCATGTAACTGGTGATGTGCTCAACAATAATGGAGCGAACTATCGCACAGCATGCAATCATGCAAATGGTGCATGGCACTAACCACAAGATATCCTGACCTAATCCATATATATATATAAGTGCATCATAGGTCAACGAATCAAATCAAATCAAAGGTACACAAGGTATAAAACCTAGGTCCTGAACATGGTAAAGTATGGTATATCACTACCCCTATAAACATGTATCAACAGGTAAGGAATACATGAGATGCAAAACAAACAATCAATCAATCATGTAACAATTATCGGGTAGTGATTAACCGGAACAAATAGGAAACATAATTAATGCAACTTGTTATATTCACTACTATGTATATCAAATGACAAAAGTCAAAAGTACCCGCCTCCAATAAGAAATGTCCAATCCGACGTCGAGATACCGTCTCGAATCAGAGCCCTGTGTAAACAAAAATGCATTTACTTTTATTTAGCTAGAATACAAACAAATAGCTAAATAAATCATAAATAGAAATTTAGGGATAAACCCTAAACCATTTCCCTCAACCTTTCTAACGGTTAATTAGGGTTAATTACCTTAACCCCAAACAACCCTTTTGATAAAAATCCAAAACCTAAATCCATATAACCTAATTATTCTACACAACCTAATGATGAATAAATTATCAATAGGTATCAAGATCATACCTAAACATGGATTAATCCAATATATTCCTAATCCAATACATGAATCTAACTCATCAACATGTAACAATTACTCTACTTCTTACCTTGATTCAAACCTCTGCTCTTGATCCAACCCACTAGTGATGCTGGTTTGAGTGCTGCCGGTAAGAAGATCACAGATCAAACATAATTTGTTAACATCCTACTACTAAAACAACCTACAAATCAAACCAACAGAACAGGAAACTGATCCGAGATCAATCAAGATCCTCAAATCCCTAACCTTCTCATCACTGCCTTACCTTAACCGTGACCTAATTCCACCACAACGAAAGATTGCTCAAGAACAGAGGAGAGGCGGCACAGTGAGGAGCAGCACTGCTCCGGGCGACGCCGGCTACTAGCAAGGGCACGGTGATGATCGGCACAAGAGGAAAAATTGGCAGGCAACAGTAGGGCAGAGGGACGGCGTTGCTGGAGATTGGGGCAGAGACTTGAGCCGAGTCCTCGGCGGCGGCGCTGTGGTGGCGGGAGAGGATGCTAGGGCGCAGCCTCGGCAGGAGGAAGCTCGGCTAGGGCACGGGGTGGCCGGCGGTGGCGCCGGCTCTGTGCAGTAGCGCTTGGCGTCACGGCGGCAGTGAGGAGGGGGCGTCGGCGATTAGGGCAAGGAGTCGGCGACAGAGAAGAAGGGGCGCGCGAACAGTTTCGTGGAGAAGAAACAGATTCGGGAAGAAGAAATAGAGGAAACGATGAAAAGAAAATAAAGAAAAGGCAAAATAAATAAAGAAAAGGAATTAAGAAATTAAACTTTTCCTCACTTAAATGGGGTAGCCTAAACAGGCTTTTCCGGACCCCGTTTTTATCCCCGTCAACTCCTCCGTACGAGCTCCGAAAAATTCCAGAAAAATTTTCAAAAATTCCGAAAAATTCTCTTATTAATATTGGCCTATTTTCTGGTATTTTACAAAAACAACCTTGGGGTTCCAACAATTGTGTCTTTCGCTTGATTTCCTGTGTTCCTAAATCCCTTCACACTTAGACACAAGACATCAAATATGCAGAGCCTAACTTAACTTGGTTGATCACATCAAAGCCAACCCAGGATACTTATAGCATGTACATAAAGGTTAGTGGGAGTGTGGTCGTATTCCTAGTATTATATATTGACGACATATTGCTTATAGGAAATGATGTATGTATTCTACAGTAAGTTAAATTTTAGTTATCTAAAATATTTTCCATGAAAGATATGGGAGAAACAATTTATATCCTTGGGATTAAGAAATCTAGAGATAGATCGAGAAGGTTACTTGGGTTTTCACAGTCTACATACAAAGATAAAGTACTAGAATGGTTTAGCATGGAAAAATCCAAGAGAGGTTTTCTTTCCATGAGACATGGAATTCATCTTTCAAAATCTATGTTTTAGTACATAAGATGAGAATACGCATGAGTCAAATCTATTATATATCTGCTATAGGATCGATCATGTATGCTATATTATATACTAGGCCTGATATATCGTACGTTCTAAATATCACGAGCCAAAATCAGTCTGATCTAGGTATGGATTATTAGGTGGTTGTCAAGGTAATTCTTAAGTACTTAAGAATAACTAATGATTTATTCTTGGTATATAGAGGAGGTGATATGGTTATACGAGGGTATATTGATGCCAGTTTCCAAACAGAGAATGATGACTTCAAGTCCCAATCTTGATACATATTACCTTAAATGGAGGTACAATTAGTTGGAAAAGTTCTAAATAGGAAACTGTTGTTGATTCTACCACTGAGGTGGAATACATTGCAACTTCTAAAGTAGCAAAGGAAGTGGTTTGAATCAAGATGTTCATCATTAAACTTGGAGTGGTTCCTAGCATTGCTGAAGCATTATTATTTACTATGACAACAATGGACTAGTGCTTATGCCAAGGAACCCAGGTCTTATCAATGATCTAAATATATGCTTCGCCACTATCACTTGATCAGGGAGATCATAAGTAGGAGAGAAATATAAATTGAGAAAAATCCCACTGAAAGGAACCTAGTAGATCCTTTAACAAAACCTCTACTACAAAATAAGTTGAGAGGCACGTTGAGTCTTCTAGTATTGGATACCAAAATTGTCACACCTCAGAGGAGTCCCTACCCGACAAATGGACAACATCTCCCCTGTAATTGTAACAAATGATACATGTATACAATGCCATAAGGCTACTCATAAGCTATAATCAACATCTCACATGACTGGAACATACACAACCATGCAGTTATATACACAACCCACTCAGCTATGACAAAATGATCACAATCATGTAGTTGTATAATAAATAGCTCATATGACTGTACTAAAAACATAATGAAAAATGAAAGAAAAGCCCATAAACTAAAAATGACAGACTGCTAGCCGGCTAAGCCTTACACAACAAGGTAAATACATGACACCACATAGCAAAAATCCAAAACAGAGTCGAATTATACAATGCCAAGTTCATAAATTTGTAGAGAAAGTAAAGTAAGTCGCAAAATCCAAAACCATCCTTGGATGTGACATGGGATCGGTAGACAAAATACTCCAAATGACTCCACAATCATCTACCTACTACCTGAGGAAAAAAACAATGCGATGGTGAGTGCGGGTCATTCAGTGGGTAATAGATAAGATAGTGCATGGTCTATATAAAATATGGAGATCAATATATACAGTCTCAGTAGGGAACAAAGAATATGATCATATACGACATAAATAATGCTCATAACCATAACTGACATAATAAATACATATACCCAATCTGAAACTGACAAATACGACACAAAAATCAGTAAACTCACCGGGGATCAACAACAGACCTACTCGTAACACCTAACCAATATAACTGACAGCATATATATGTATAATAAATGACATGTATGAAGCATGACAACCATATGCAACAATCATAGCTCAAACAAGTGCAACATATCACAATCACATGTAGTTAGTAACTACAAGATATGTATATAGGTATATCACCACAGATGCACCGCACATCATATGAAAATGTGCATGCATGCCACATGGTCACCCTCGCCACCTCTCAAGACACAACCCCTTTATGGCCGAGAGGAATGGGTCAGTGACAACTGTACTACCCTCTAGATACCTTAATAGAGTGGTCGAGGTAGATAGTTCGCTAAGTAGCTATCTAGCCACATAGCATCAGGGTCCCTAACTACTCACATCTCTAGCCCCCTGACTATTGTACCCTCCAGACCCACTACTCATGAGTGGCCGAGGTGGACAGAGTATGACGCTGAGCGGTAAAGTGAGGACAACAGGACGAGCAGCAACTACTCCAGCTACCACTACCCATGAGTAGCCGAGTGTACGGCGCTAAATATGATTGATGACTCTCTCACACCACAAGGGAGACAATGGTTGTCAGCATACAGTGTAATAATGAACATGATGTAAATAATCATGATACCAACACTATCATCATCAATGCAGCATCTCAATCATCTCAAGTACATCGAGTACATGAACCATCTATCACATAAATCTATAGACATGGATAGACCCAATAGGTGTCTACTTACCTCATCCAAGGAACCAAACAACACCTAACATTTGTTGGATCGTAAATTCGATAGAGGGAGGGTGAAAATCGATTAAAAAAACTCTCGAGTAAGCAGTGGAATAATAAATGCGAAAAGAATGACACAAGTAGTTTTACTTGATTCAGAGCATGTGTCGACTCCTACTCCAAGGCCCGCACGCAAGGTGCTTTCGATGGGCAATCCACTAGCAATTCGAAATAATTGTTTATAATTTAAGGTATACTAGAATGCTAATAGAAAAAGACAATACTGAAAAAAGGAAAGAAAAAAGAGCAATGCGTTGTCAGAGTGTCTTCGCAGCGTTGTAGGAGCACAAGAGAGCGAATCGTGAGTTGTTGTGTTGACTCCAGCCTTTACCCTCCTTATATAGGAGGTTCAGGGCGCCTGGAACCTCCAAGGTGCCCTGAACATGACGTAGCCGAGCCAACCAGGGCGCTCCACGTGGTGAAATGACGTTGCGGATACAATTTCACCTCCGGGCGCCCGGATCCCTCCCGGGCGCTCGGACCACTCTTCTCTCAAATATCATTCTCCTGCAAGAAAGAGTTAGTCTGAGACAAAATGTAAATAATATTATCCTGCAAAACAAAGTGTTAGCACAGTTCAAAATTAACAAATAGAGTATTAGCTAGATTCCGTCTTCTCAAGACCAGAATCTAGTCACGATCTTGACTTAGAGATCTGAAATGGGTCTAAGCTAGATCAACGCCTAATGTTCCCTTCCCGGAAATGCGTCCTGTCACGCTCCAGAGGAGTCCCTACCGAAAAATTTTGACAACATCTCCCCTGTACCGGTGACAATCTGAAGCATAAATACAAACAAAATACATCAGCCACATGCGGCTATAATATATACACAACCACGCAGTTTATATTCAGCCCACTCGGCTGGAACATAATAAAACACAACCACACAGTTATATATATACAATGAACAGCCCACTCGGCTGCATTAAAAACCAACACAGTGGAAAAACGATAACGGAAAGCCCAACACAACACAAATTAATACACTGCTAGCCTGCTAGGCTTTATACAACAACCACAACAACAAATACAACAACACACCAAATACAGCAAATACCAAATACAAATAAAACATATACAAAACCCCAAAATGGTCTTCGGATGTGACGTAGGACCTGGCAGACAGGATACTCTGAGTGACACCAACTATCTACAAGCTACCTGAAAATATAAATATATACATATAGTGGTGAGTATAGGTAACTTAGTGGGTATAGACAAGATAGTACATAGTTCTTAAACAAACATATAGATCACAAGTATACAGTCTTAGTAGGGAATAAAGAACATGATCATACTATCATAATCAATGCACCTAAACATATCTGACATAATAATCTGACATATAAATTGTATAAACCACAACTAACATAATGACAGATACATACCCAATCTGGAATCGACACATGGTACAATGATCAGTAAACTCATCGGATCTGCAACAAACCCACTCATGACACCTGTGCAATATAAATACAACTGCATATACATGTAAAATAAATTACATGTATGCAGCATGACAACCATATGCAACAAACATATCTCAAACAAGTGCAATAATCACAATCACATGCATCTAGTATCTACTATGCATATATGCAAATATATCTCCAAAGATGCATCATGCATCATATGCAAAAATACGTATGCATGCTCCATGGTCACCCCCGCCACCTCTCTAGACACCACGAACCTGTATGGCCGAGAGGCTTGGCTCTGTAATAAATCGTACTAGACTCCAGTACATGCACCACTATAGGCGGCCAAAGTGGACGGTCAACTAAGTAGTTATCTAACTACATAGCTAAGGGTCCCTGACCACTCACATCTCTAGCCCTCTGACTACTGTACCCTCAAGACTCACTACTCCAGAGTGGTTGAGGCTGACAGAACACTGAGTGGCTGAGTAAACGCGACAGGACTAGCTCCACTCCAACTACCACTCTCCATCAGTGGTCGAATGGATAGCTATCAATGACTGATGACTCTCTCAACCACAAGGGAGACAATAGTCGTCAGCAATGCAATGAATGATGAACATGATATATATATAATCATGATACGGACAACGTCATCATCCATGCAACCCCCAAATCCACATAAGTACCCCCATAACATGAATATAATCATAATGATATATCCACATATCCCACCAAACACATGTACACCACTACACATGTATAATCACCCAAAAATCTCCAATAATCCCTCTAGACACAAGTACATAGAACATTGGTACAATCAACGTGTATTCTCCAGCAAAAACACATCAATCACGTGTATATACAACAAAAATACAATCAACACAATTCCTCCAAAAGTACATAACCAACACGTGTGTACATACAACATGCAAATGTACGGTCAATATGATGACCCCTATAACACATACCAACCTATGTACAATCCACATCATATGCACAATCAGCATGGTAATACAAACAACCCGACAATCCCTACAATGCATACTCTACACGTGTGAATATAGCAGAGTAGATATCAAGAGTAGAGACTGTATATGATATAACTAGAAAACTCAAAGATCAAGCATAAGTATCAAGCAGAAAAGTAACAAAGGAACACGATATAAGGTATAACAGCCTAATCCATCGAATAATAACTATGCACTAAGCTCAAAGGCAAACTACATAAAGGCCAAGGAAGAAATATCCGCCTTTATTTGTCGATCGTGCTAAAATAAATCCCACGTCGTGATGATCGTCCCATATCAAAGTCCTGCATAAATCAATATATGTACATTTTATTTAGCTAAATTCATATGAATTAAATAGCTAAATAAAATCCCTAACCCAATTAGGATCACTCCAATCAACTCTGATCTCTGATTAATCCTCCAAATAATCTTTAATCACACAATCCAATTAGAATAGGCTAATCATGAATCCATCTTATAAAATTCATCCACCCAAATTAATCCAACTAGGATTAACTAAATCCACAAATGAATCCCAAATCCATAACCGATCATAAACTCCAACATCCCATTATTATCCACTACACATCATAAATCAAACATGCATAATCATCCTCATGATCCACCTCTAACCACCAAATCTGATAATAAATCTCATCATATCTAAAACCCTCCTTCACATTTCACATGCCCAAATGAAGTAACCCTTACATACAATTGCAAACCAATGATAAATATTGAAAGAACAGATTATCAACAAATGAAAAATCAAAGGCGAAGGCACTAAAGAAACTCACCCATGTTATTTGGACAGTGATTAAATACCACAACTTCTGCAATAGCTTCCTTCCGTTGTTGGCAAAAAACCTAGTTAGCCGACCCTTCTCCAATTTGGACCCCCAACAGCAGGAGATATGCCAAAGAGATCAACATTCACAACCCCACAAGACCTCTGTCGATCGCTGCCAAAGAAGCCCTACCCCAAATTCTTTTAGGAATCAGTCCATGAAGCAACTGTACAGCAATGAATTCACTAGAACTCTAACAAACAAGACCACACTTACCTCAATTGAACCTTAATTTCTTCAGTCGAGAGCCCAATCAACTGCAAGGAGGAAGAAGGTCAAGATCTGCTCAAGGGAGATCCATCACTAGGTTGATTTGAAGCTTTCCTCTAACTCAGATCAGAAAGAACCCAACAAAAGAAGCCAATTACACCAGAATCCTTGAATCCAAAGAATTCCCGGCATTGCCTTACCTTAATCAGTTGCCTCCAGATGGTGTCGCGTGATCCATTCCAACTGATGACGATGTGGAATATACTCCATTGAACAGATCGAGGAGGAGAACCGAAAGGGGCTCAATCGGCCGGAACCCCGCCATGCCCTAGCTCCGCCGAATTGTCGTCGATCACATGCAAGAAACTGTCGAGGAAGCGATCGGTCCACTGGAGAAGGCTTGGATAGCTTCAGCTCCTTCAAGATTTCAGTGACAGTCCTCAAGCGGCGCGAGGAGGCCGAGACCATCGGGAAGAGTTGTCCTCTGTCGACGTCGGGTCAACCGCAAGAGAGAGCAATCGGGAGAAAGGAAACCAAGAGGTGAGGAAGAAGAATCGACCACTTGTTTTCCCCTCAAAGCTCCGATGGTTGCCTGCGCAGGCGACGTCGACAGGGGAAGAGTAGGATCGCTAATCACTGGTGTGAGGGGAGGAGATGTGAAGAATAGAGAAGGGAGAAGAATCGGGATACGAACAGGGGAGGGAAAATTCGGGAATTTAGAGATTAGGTTTTTAATTAAATACTTAGGTTAGATTTAATTAAGCCCTAAATTAGTTTCTCAATCAACTTCCAACTTAATTGGGTATCCAAAACAAGCTTCCTTTGTACCCCGAATCCATCCCCTCAAAACGGGTCATACGGACCCCATTTAATTATCAAAAAATTTCTAAAAATTCCTGAAAAATCTAATAAGATTTTTCATTCAATAATATTTATTATTTAAATTTTACAATATCTTACACGTCCTCACAGTCACTCCCCTCTAGTGACTTACCTTCACTTACCTACCAGATATCCGGTCAGCCTTTCGACCTGTTTAGGCTTCGTGCCAGCTATCCGGTCAGCCCGTCGACCTAGCTGGACTTCGTGACAAATGTCCGGTCAGCCCGTCGACCCATTTGGACTTCGTGCCAGCTATCCAATCGGCCCGTCGACCTAGCTGGGCTTCGTGCGAGACATCAGGTCAGCCCATCTACCTATCTGGGTTTCTCCTGCACACTCGGTCAGAGTGTTAGATAACAACGAAACTAACTTAACTTATTTTGTCATTCATCAAAACTTGAGTTAGACCGTTAGTTCTAACCGCACCAACAATCTTCCCTTTTTGATGCAATGACAACCTGATTAAATTAGTGAAAAATATGCAAGTAAAAACAAGCATAGGGTTGTTAAGTTAGCTTTTAAATTTTGTTGTTTTTTGTTGGTTGTTTAACTAACTTAAACCACCTAACCCTCCCCCATTGACATTCATTAAAAAATTAACGTAGAACAATTTGTAATGTAAGGTAAAAGAAAATCTAGAAATGTAAGTCAGATTATCTTGGGGAAGTTTAAAAAAAAACATAGAAAGATAACTTAAGCTTTTAACTTTTATCTTTTCCAAAAAGTAGCTATATTTAACTTTAGAAAGATAATTGTAATTTTAACTTAATCTTTCAAAAAGATTTTTGCAATTTATAAACATAATTTGCAAAGATAGTGTTGGAACCCCCGAGGTGTTTTGATGTGATCAAACAAGTTAAGCTAGGTCCTGCGTAGTTTAACCCTTGTGTCTAAGTGTGCAGGAACTTAGGAACACAGGAAGTCGAGCGGAAGACGCGGCTAGCGAGAAGGACGGCACGGGAGAGAGCCGACGGGCTCGGTGCGTCCGAGGGACGAGGTGCTCCGGAAGAGTACACTGGTGGACGAGAAGAAGCGCAGTGTTTCGAGGGACGAGAAACCGGGAAGGAAGGTTGCTCGAGGAGAAGGCCGGAACATGGGTTCGGGTGAGCCCCATTCCGGATGGCCGAGATCACCCAAGCTAGTGGAGCCGGAACAGAAGACCCGGACCGAGACGAGCTGAACCGAAGCGGAGCGACCGGACGAAAAAAGTCAACCAGAGTTGACTTTTGGGGTCCGGGGCGCCCGGAATGTGGTTTTTGACCAGATCGAGTCAAACTCGATCTGAACGTTGGGGGATAAAGTTTTATCCCCCCAGGGCGCCCGGAACCCTTCCAGGCGCCCCGACCAAGGCTATAAATATAGCCTTGGTCCAGAAGCAAAGCAATTTATTAAGAGAAACTACTTGTAATCCAGTGCTTTCATTTGTTATTTCTTTCTGTGCTTTCAACGCTGTAAGAGGCTACTCCGCCCAGAGGAGAATCAATTAGTGCGCCTTCTTTGCCTTGGATTAGCAATCCTCTGATTGCAAACCAAGTAATTCCTCTGTGTCTATTTTCTGTTTTAATTAGTCTCTGCCCTTTTAATTACAAGTTCTTTTAAATTAGTTGAATATCCGAGAAAGATTTTTTTTTGTTTTATCTTGTAGGGCAATTCACCCCTCCCCTCTTGCCGGCCTCCAAAGGGACCAACAGATAGTATTTAAAAAAAATATTAGGGTTAAGTTCAATTTACAAGTCAAGTTTTTAAACTAAGCAAAATTTTTTGTAAAACTTAACTAAGTAAAATTTATTTTTAAATTTGAGTCTGTAACCTCCAATTTTCAAAATAAATTTTCAAAAATATGTTTTTAAACCTAAGTAGAATATAATTTTCAAAATGAAGAGTGCAATTTTCAAAACCAACTTTAAAAACTAAGTTTAGAAGGTATCATTTTCAAAATTAAATTTGAAAAGTTTAAAGTTTGAAAATAAAGCTAATTTTCAAAAATAATTTTAACTTTCAAAACTAATTTTGAAAAATCCAACGAAATTTTAAAACACTAAGTTTTGACTTGATTTAAAAAGAAGTATTTTTCAAAAGTTAAATTTAAAAATAAGTATATAAAAAAAATTAACCTCCCCCTGAACATGATATTACAAAATCTGTCTAACTAGTTAGATACTCACTGACTATTAGAGGATAGCAGCTTTCACTTAGTTAGTCAAGTTAAGTCTAGGCATCGGTTAGTGTTTGACTAAACTGAATGACTTAACTTGATTAATATTTGTTTGGTATTTAATGTCCAGACTTATGTCGATGCACTAAAATAAGCATCTTAAGTCAAGGCAATTTGTCTATGCATCTCACCCCTTTCTATGTTTGGCAATCACAAACAAGGAAATCCTAGGGTGTTGGTGAGATGCTCAAGTACTATCCCTAGGGGAACATGCTTTCTAAGGGATTATTCTAGTCTAAGGCTAAAACTCATTTAAAATTCTAGAAATGGAAGATTTTAAGAAAATATAAAGATTTTATCCTAGAATTTGAAAATATTATTTTTGAAAACAGTTTTTGTAATCCTAGTCTATCAGAATAAATCATTTTCAAAGTTGAGATATACCAAAGTCAGAGTAGCTCAGAATATCATAAGTCAATGTCAAGGTCAAAATACAATGATCATAATAGAATATACATAATGATCAGGAAGTCTATCGAGATGAGGAGGGGGTGGTTCGGATCCCAAGGAACGTAACATCTCGATCAGCTCAGTGTGACGGATCTGGGCATCCTCTTGGGAACTGGATAGATCACGTCGAAGGTCAGAGATATCTTGTCTCACGTCTCGTCTCAAGTCGGAGATCTCCTGATGGAGACTCGTCATGGATATCTCGAGTCCGACAACTCGATCGCCTAGAGTGCGAGGAGCGGGACGAGGTGCTCGACCTAGAGGTGGAGGTGGTACAGGGGCTGGAGTGTCCTCGTCGAATAATGTGACCATAAACTCATCTTGCTCTGCCTCCTCCTGGGCATCTGGGTTTGGCTGGTGTTGTGCCCCCCTCCGCCAAGATAGGGCACTCTCATCATCTATATGGACACCTCCTAAAGAGAAGCTCCTAGGTCCTAAGACGTCGAACTCAGTCATGGCTCGAACATCACCTCGGGTGACGTCAATATGTAGGTGGGGCAAAATATGTCGTCAAAATATGACAATATGGCATATGAACTCAAGCGCTGGTGGTGACTCCAGCTGAGTGGATAATGGTCTGAAAGATATGTAAACTAATATCTATGACAAAGGGCATACAAGAGAAAGGAATGAAATGAATGCATCATCGCTATGTCGCGAGTGGACAGTGGTAAGATGCAGAAAACTAAAACCCTATAGAGTACATAATCGTGAACTCGAAGGCCTATTGACCTAAACATAGTCACAGTGGGTACTCGCTCCCCTCCAAAAAAATATGAGTAAATCGTATCCAGAGTAACGTATGAGTGGGGATCACCAAATGGTAGATCCCTAGGAGGGTAACACTAAAAAGGGCACGTAGATGGTTGTAACTCTAAGAAGTCCTGAATAGTGGTAGGAGATAATGTGATATCCGTACCAGCTACCCTAGTTATATAAGTAAGATCATCTACCCTAACTAACTTATTATAAAATTCAGCACATAGATTTATGTTTACTGAACTGGTATAGTAAACAAGGTTTCATAAGTTATAGTGGTTAATGACCTCTACAGCTGAAACACAGGAACGTAAGAAAAACTCTCTATCTAAGCACTTATTCCTAATAGGCATATAGATGGTCGACTCAAACTTAATCCTAAGTTCGTCAGTAGGGAACCTAGGATCAATACTAGCAGTAGAGGGCTCAGCACCATATCTAGAACATTTTCTACATTGTATAAAAAGACTATACTAAGAAAAAAGAATCAGTGAAATATTTAAAAGGAAACTTAGGAGGGACAAAGAAATTTACCGAGGCATCGTGAATAAAATTTTAGAAATGACGACCTCGGTTGATTCGCAACAGTGTATAACCGCAGAATGAAATAAAATTTTAATTTTGAGCACTCTCGCGATAAAGCTCGAAAAGAGTCTTGACAAGAGTGAAGAAGATGTGGAGCAAAAGGAGAGGGCGCCCCTGCCCCCTACATATAGGGGGCTCCGGGCGCCAGGGATCAGCTGGGGTGGGGCGCCCGAAGTCCCTTCCGGGCGCCCTGGAAGGGAATACCAGGGGCGCCAGCCCCTGATTTTTGACTTTCTTTTTTAAGTTTTAAGAGACTTTTTAAAATAGTTTTTAAAATTTTGAACGAATTTTTTTTAAAATATTATTTTTTTAAGTTTTTAAAAGACTTTTTAAAATAATTTTTAAAGTTTTTGAAAATAAATTTTTAAGTTTTTTTAAAATAATTTTAAAAATAATTTTCTAAATCTTTAAAAAGTTTTTAAAAGAAAAAGAATTTTTAAAATGATTTTTAAAGTTTTTTAAAAGAGTTTTCAAAATGATTTTTAAAGTTTTTAAAAGAGTTTTTAACATGATTTTTAATGTTTTTTTAAAAGAGTTTTTAAAATGATTTTTAAAGTTTTTTTTAAAAGAGTTTTTAATAATTTTTTTAAAGTTTTTAAAAGAGTTTTTAAAATGTTTTTTAAAGTTTTTAAAGTAATTTTTAAAAGTTTTTAAAGAATTTTTCTAAAATAATTTTTAAAGTTTTTCAAATAATTTTTAAAAGTTTTTAAAGAATTTTTAAAATGATTTTTAAAGTTTTTAAAATAATTTTTAAAATTTTTAAAGAATTTTCAAAATAATTTTTAAAGTTTTTTTAAAATAAATTTTTAAAGTTTTTAAAGAATTTTTAAAATGATTTTTAAGTTTTTATTTTTATTTTTTTTAAAGAATTAAAATAATTTTAAAGTAAATTTAATTTAATTAGATTTTAATTTAATTTAATTTAATTTAATTTTAACTTAATTTTAATTTTAATTTTATATTAATTTAATTTGATTTGATTTAATTAATTTAATAATTAAATTTGATTTAATTGAGTCCTTAGTCATCTCAGCTGATCTACGTTTTCAATCAGGAAATCCTATAATTTTGTGACATAAATTTGGTTCAGTTTTAAGGTTTGGTTTAACTTTGTGTTAGATTCAGATTTAGTTTTGGGCTCAACAAATAGGCATTCTTTGGATAAACTTCTGAGTTATGGTGAGTCACTTAGACATCATTAGAGTAACCATACATTCAAGGTTTTCCAAATAGTCCTATCTACTAAACTTAATACAAAACCTTGGTCTAACTACTTAGGTCCATAAAGCGTAGCTTCAGTTAGTTCCACTTAGCCAAATGCACTAGGTCGAAGCAATATCTTCCTAGACATGCATAGACTAAGCTTCCCTAACATACTATCATCCAAAACTTCACTAGTACTATAAGTCAAGTTAAACTTAGTCTCTTTCTAATTAGTCTTAATTACCTTGCCGGGTAGCTTAGTTTGGGTTACCCTGTTAGGTAGGTTAGTTTCGGATGTGCCAGCTATTCTGGAGCCTCCCCCTGAATTATTGACCTTTATTTAATTTTTGCTTCTTGGTTTATGTCTGTTCTTTTTATAGTTATAATTGACTTGATGATATTCTAAGTCTTGGTGGGTTTTAAAATATTTAGATTTTGAATTTGTTGGTCTAGGTTTGTATTTTATTTTTTGATTTGATTTTATATAATATATTTTTTTCTTTAGGTATGTAGTATTGGTTAAGTCCTACTTGCGTGGTTAAACACGCTTTCGGAACCCAAGCTTTAATTGATTGTTTGTTTTGGGTTATTAATGATTTAAATGTTTTATTCGAACTTGACTTGTAGCCAAGTCCGATTTTGTTGTAGATTGCCTTTTGATTATTTAAAATTAGATCTAAATTCTTAGATCTTGTTGTAAATTTTTCTAAGAGATCTTTTAATTTATTAACTTCTATTTTTAAATTTTCCTCCTCAAGTGTTGGGTCTTCAGTTGGATTTGAATTTTGATTTGTTCCTTGAGGTTTTGATTTTTCTCAAGGAGCAATTTATTTTCTTTTTCTGATTTAATTAATTTACTATTCAGACATGCAATAATTTTAAAAGATTTTCTATTCAAGTTAAAGTTTACCTCTTTGGGACCTTCGGAAATGAGTACGAACTCGTGGCTCGATTCAGGTTCTGACCCGTCTTCCGATTCTTCGTCCGATTCTTCTTCGAGGGCCATCAGCGCGAGGTGGCTTTGGTGCTTCTGATCTTTAGCCTCCGATTCGTCCGAGGAAGAGTCGTCCCAAGTTGCTTTAAGAGCCTTCTTCTTGGATGTCTTTGTCTTGTCGCTCTTCAGTTTCAGGCACTCGTTCATGTAGTGGCCCTTCTTGTTGCATCCGAAACAAGTCACGTTCCTCGGTTCGTTTGGTGAGTTGATCTTTTGCAGGTCCTTTTTGTTGAAGCTTTTCTTTCTCCTGGTGAACATTTTCCTTACCAGGTTCACCAGGTATTTTTCATCTTCAGAGTCCTGGTCAGACTCATCCTCAACCTCAGGCTTGTTTTTCGTCCTTTCCTTGGATGAACTTGCAAACCAAGCTACACTTTTCTCGGTCTCGGCGTTAGTTTGCTCGTGCAATTATAATTCGCAAAATAGCTCATCTAATTTTAATTTTGATAAATTTTTAGAGATTTTGTAGGCATCCACGATAGATGCCCACAAATTATTGCATGGAAAAGCGTTTAAGGCATACCTTATTAAATCCCGGTTCTCCATATGATGTCCTATTACGTGGAGTCCGTTGAGGATATCCTTGATCCTTACGTGAAGCTGACTCGCTGTCTCTCCTTCCTGCATTTTAATGTTAAATAATCTATTTAATAAAAGATCACGCTTCGTTACCTTGGCATCGCTTGTCCTTTCGTGCAGTTCGATCAGTTTGTCCCACAATTCCTTTACGTTCTGGTGCGGTCCAACCCGGTTCAATTCTTCCTTCATCAGTTCGAATTGAAGCATGTTGAGTGCTTTGAAATCCGTTGACGCTTTCTTCTTCATGTCCAGAGTCCACTGTTCTGGTTCCAGTGGGATTCCGGAGTTGTCGACCGGTGCTTTGTAGCCTCTGGTGACGCTGAACCATTGGTCGAAATTTATCTTTAGATAAATCTCCATCCGCTTCTTCTAGTATGGAAAATCATCCCCATTGAACAGGGGAGGGCGTACTGTGCTGAAGCTTTCAATTTGAGACATCCTGCACACAAGTAAAAAAGATAGACAAAAAAGTCCCAAGACTAGGTCTTGGATTAGTAGTGCGGGATAAGATAGAAATAATTTAAGAACTGAAATAGTGTTGCACCGATTTAGATTGATTGTGATGAAAGAAAAGTTTCCAAAAAGGTAATAGTACTAGTTTGAAAAATTACAAAAATCTAAAAATCGAAGAAAAAAAGGGACACTAGTTTCACCCCCTGTCTGATTGGTGGTTACACGAAATCAGAGCGATACCTGCTCTGATACCACTTGTTGGATCGTAAATTCGATAGAGGGAAGTGAATATCGATTAAAAAAACTCTCGAGTAAGCAGCGGAATAATAAATGCGAAAAGAATGACACAAGTAGTTTTACTTAGTTCAAAGCCTGTGTCGACTCCTACTCCAAGGCCCGCATGCAAGGGTGCTTTCAATGGACAATTCACTAGAAATTTGAAATAATTATTTATAATTTAAAGTATAAGAATGCTAATAGAAAAAGACAATACTGACAAAAGGAAAGAAAAAATAGCAGCGCATTGTCAGAGTGTCTTTGCAGCGTCACAGGAGCACAAGAGAGCGAATCGTGAGTTGTTGTGTTGATTCCAGCCTTTACCCTCCTTATATAGGAGGTTTGGGACGCCTGGAACCTCCAGGGCACCCTGAATATGACGTAACAGAGCCAACCAGGGCGCTCCACATGGTGAAATGACGTTGCGGATGAAATTTCACCTCTGGGCACCCGGATCCCTCCCGGGCGCCTGGACCACTCTTCTCCAGAAAATCCTTCTCCTGCAAGAAAGAGTTAGTCCGAGACAAAATGTAAATAATATTATCCTGCAAAACAAAGTGTTAGCACAGTTCAAAATTAACAAACAGAGTATTAGCTAGATTTCGTCTCCTCGAGACTGGAATCTAGTCACGATCTCAACTTAGAGATCCGAAATGGGTCTAAGTTGGATCGACACCTAATGTTCTCTTCCCGCGAATGTATCCTCACAATCACTCCCCTCCAGTGACTTACCTTCACTTACCTGCCAGACGTCCGGTTAGCCCTTCGACCCGTTTAGACTTCGTGCCAGCTATTCGGTCAGCTCATCAACCTAGCTGGACTTCGTGCCAAATGTCTGATCAGCCCGTCGACCCATTTGGACTTCGTGCCAGCTATCTGGTCGACCCGTCGACCTAGTTGGGCTTCGTGCCAGACATCAGGTCAGCCCGTCGACCTGTCTGGGCTTCTCCTGCACACTCGGTCAGAGTGTTAGATAATAACGAAACTAACTTAACCTATTTTGTCATTCATCAAAACTTGAGTTAGACCGTTAGTGCTAACCGCACCAACAACATCCACACCTGACACACATGCACAAAAGATCGACACACATACCCCCACCACATAGGTATAATCAACATGATACTTCCAATATTACACCAAACACATATGATCACCAACACAGGTATTATTGACATGATATCTCCAATAGTTAAACCTGACACGTATGTAGACAACCACATAGATATAATCATCAAGAAACCTTCAATAATCACACTAGACACATGTACACACAACGTAGGTACAATCAACATGATTCCTACAAATAACACACATCAGACATGTGTACACACTAGGCATAGGTTCAATCAACATAAATCCTCCAATAGTAAATACCGGACATGTGTACACTCACAACATATAAATGGATAGTCAACCTGATAAACTCCTACAACACATATCAATTATGTGTACACTCAACATCATATACATAATCAGTATGTTTACTCAATTAACAAGACATCACCTACAATGCATACCCTACATGTGTATACAGAATAGAGTATAGACATTCAAAGTCGAGACTGTATATGAAATAACTAGATCATCTCTAAGGTCAAGCATGTAAGTATCAAGCAGGATAACAAATGAAACAGATTTAAGGTAAAGCAACATAATCCATCAATAAAAAATAACTGTGCACAAAGTTCAAAGAACTAAAGAGGCCAAGGAAGAAATATCTGCCTTTATTTGTCGATCGTACTAAGTAATCCCACTTCGAGACGCTCATTCCGAATCTAAGTCCTATGATCATCTAATGTATTTAGCTAATTACATATGAAGTAAATAACTAAATAACTCCCCCACCTAATTAGAGTAACTCTAATCAAACATGATTATGGATTAATCCCCCAATTAACCTTAATCATATTACAACCTAATTAGATTAGGTTTATACATGATTCATCAATTAACTAATCATTTAATCCATTTAGGTTAAACAATCTCAACCATTTCACCATCTAAATTTGGATTTAAATCTGTGAATAAAATCAATCCAAAACTCACCTAAGCTGAATGTGTCAGCCGATAACTCACTGCTAGAGAAGATCTTTGCCAAAATTAATGGCCAGAGCAAGTGAAACTGTTGTCCCTTCCAACTAAACCCCAATCCACAACTATTACCTTCATAATTGAGAATTAAACCCAAATCCTAATCCACAACTTTCAAATAAGAGGTCTTACCTTAAAGCGATCTACCACTACGTGATGGCAGAAATCTAGATGCAACTATAAGGATATAGAACATTGAACTTGGATCACAAGAAAAGCTCCCTCCTTCTACCCGGCTAGAGAATTAGGATTCAATCGGCAATGACCACGGGAAAGAGATGGATGAGTGAAAGAGCTTCATATTCAAACTCCCTACTACAGAATAATGTGATCTGATGAAGAGAACAAGGTGAAATCCAATGAAGTGATCGGGTCCCTCCTCCCGTCTCAAATCGATCGGGTGCTCCAATGCGCTGGATAATGGCAGTGTCACCAAGCTGAGCTCCAAGCAGGATGCTAATCGTGAGGAATGATGGATGAGAGGATACTAGGGCACAAAATAGAAGTGCGATGGAAAGACCCACTGCTCTCCCTCTCCTAGGGTGATGGCATCAAATGATGGAAGAGGGTGGCAGCGATGACAATGGCGAACCGCGACGGCTGGCACTGATGTCTCACAATTGGAGTGGTCATCTAGGGAGGAACGACTGGTCGAGGAGGTCAGCGAGAGTTCAACTATAAAATACGGCATGCGAATAATAATTAAATAATAAGTTTATTTGAAAAATAATCTTATTAAATTTTTCAGGAAGTTTTAAAAAATTTTCTGGATTTAAACGAAGTCTATATGAAACATTTAAGGGATAGAGTTATTGGACTTGAAGAAAGTCTGTTTGGAATACCCATTTAGTGAGAGTTATTGAGAAATTAACTTACAGTTTAATTAACTAAACCTAAGTTAATAAGCTATGCCCTAACTCCATTTATCTACATTCTGATCCCTACCGTCTTTCCCAATCTCTTCATCGCCGATTGCCATCGTCGACCTCGATGCCACCGATCGCTCAATGTCGCCTCTCTCTTGACTCTCTCCACCATCGGCCATGGGAGATCTATTGTTGTCGAGTCTCTCCCTCTCACACAATCATGTTGTGATGCCCCCGCTCAATCGCTGCTACTTGATCGTTGCTATTCCGTCGTCGCCACTTTGTGTGAGGCTAGCACTGTGACACTGACGCCATCGGTCGTTGCGAGAGGGTTGGTTTCTCTGTGTACCCTCGTTCCTTCTTCGGTGCCAAGTCCAGCCACCGTCGAACCCCTTCTTCCTCTCGATCTCTTCAGCAACGCCATCGCCCACACATCACCCTTGCTTTTGTCGGTGTGGTGTTGCGGCTACAGTCGCCAGTGAGCGATCGCGACCATATTTCAGCCGGCCATGATTGAGGAAGCAACACAGTTATCTTAAAGGTAATATGCTAAACCTAGTAGAAGATTTGGGGGTTGAATCTATACTGGATACTTATTGGGGTTTCTATTTTTGAAGGAAAATGGTTTCATTTGGTACCGGCCACCATCACTGGCAGTGGATTGCTCCGACCATGAGCCAACAAGCCAACAGTAGAGTGCAATGGATTTGGGTAAGCTGTACTCAGAATTAGGTTAAGTGTGGATTGATTCATTTTTGTATTAGATTTGTTAGCTAATTGATTTGGGTTGTTAGGCTAGCAACAGGAGGTGCGGGCAGTAGTAGACCACTGCTTTGGATGCCTTGGATTTGTTGGGCTATCAGAAATTGCTGCTGTGGAGAGAATAAGAAACAGTAAGGTATTGAGACTTGGTTTAGTGGAGTAATGTTTATTACTTCCGATTAGCATTGGTTAATTACATGGTTACTTAATAGCATTGGTTAATTACATGATTACTTAATAAAATGGAGATTTATGATGGGGTAGACTAAGAGAAGTAATAGAATCTGATTTGTATGTATTCGATTGATTAACAATTAGACTCTGTGAGTATGTTAGGTAATCCATTATTAATTGGATATGTTGGATGATATGATAAAACTTTGTTGGTGCAAGTTATACCAGAATCAAACCTAAGTTTTGATGTTGTCAAAAGTTCAAGTTAAGTCTTGTTGTGATCTAACAAATTGACTGAGTGTGTAGGCTGTTTACTCAATTGGAAAGACCTAGTTGGAGGCTAGGTAAGAAAAATCTTAGCAGATCGTGGAACCCAGGTGCAAGTCCAAGTGGGTCGAGGGGACCCGACGCTTGGTGGTGCGATCGAGAGGTATGGAGGACCGAAGATCAAGGAAAAAGTTCTGGCGAGCTGATCAAAGCTAAGTGAAAAGTCCAAACTAGATCTGGAGGATCTAAGTTTGGTAGGTAGGTTGAGGTAAACAACTGGAGGAGTGACAGTGAGGTCGGGTTCCCGTAAGGAACAACCTTATGTCGCTGATCCAACTGAAGAAACTGGGAAGGTTTCAAAAGTTGAGATCAAGACAGTTCTGCTGTCTTTTATATTACTCATGCATTATAATATTATTATTGTGCTAACATCTGTTTTGTAGGATTCTTTTCTGTTTAATACCGTGTTGTAGGTCCGGCTGGATCGGTCAACTGAACTGGAAGATCGGTCGACCGAACAAGAAGAGATCAAAGCAGTGCTCAGATCAGACCAGAATAGACCGAGTCCGATCAAGCCATGATCGGTCGACCGAACAGTAAGATCGGTCAACCGAACCCTGATAACTCACCACAGACAGTAATGATTAGGAGCAAAAGGAAACTACACTGATCAATTGAGCGAACCGGATGATCGGTCGACCGAATGATCAATATTAAATGCACAGTAAATGTGAATCTCAGCAAATTTCGACGAACAGGGAAGGAGCCTGTTCGGTCGACCGAACAAAGGGATCGATCGACCAAACCCTTAATGGACAGTTAATGTAGAAGATTGAATCAGCAATCGGATCTCAGCCAGGAATGAAGGGAGCTGGTTCGGTCGACCGAACATAGGGATCGGTCGACCGAACATCGATGATCTTATAAATTGAAGCTCGAGGTCTGAGGCTGATAAGGGAATCGATTGTGGTTCAATTATGTGCTAGTGCTGCTCGTGTGACTGCTCTACAATTCCTCTACACTCAAACAAGTGCCGACTAAACTTCAACTCCTACACACAGTCGGTATACTTTATTGTATTTGTATCGCACTTAATCTTATATAAGATAGTAGGTTGTTACTATCTTATATCATTGTATTTTGTACACATTACTTCTTTCCGAGGTTTTCGGGAAGAAGAATCTTAGTGGATTGCTCATCGGTGCGATCAAGGACCGCGGGCCTTCGAGTAGGAGTCGACCTAGACTCCGAGCGAAGTAAACAAACTTGTCTATTTACTTTCTGCTGTGCATGACTCTAATTTCAAAGGAAAAGAGAAGTTTTTAAAAAGGTACGATATTCACCCCCCTATCGCACCCATTCGATCTATCAATTAGTATCAGAGCCTCGTAAGCTCTGAAATAACTTAACCGTTTTTCAAAGCATTTTTTTAGAACTTTTTCTTTTCTTTTAGAATATTTTTTCTCATCTCAAATTTTCAAGCACTACTAATCCCAAGACGAAAGTCTTGGAAATATTTTTTCTTTAATTCTTTTCTTGCAAGGATGTCGAACTTGTATCAAGAAGGTTACAATACTGTCCGGCCTCCACTATTCAAAGGAGAAAATTTCAGTTATTAGTAGAATAAAATGGAGTGCTATTTGAAATCCGATATCGAGCTTTGGTTCACGATCTTGAAAAGCTACACTCCTCCAATGAAAGACGGAATACTATTAGAACCACAAGAATGGACTCCCCCAATGATCAAGAAGGCACAACTTGTAGGTGCAGCGGAGGTCGGCAAGAGGGGGTGAATTGCTGAAAATAAAAAATAAATTATACCCTCCTCGTGCTTTCAACTCAATTAGTGCAATAGTAAATAAACCAGTAAAGTAATAAAGCAGTAAACAGAAAGAAACATGAATTTCACCTAGTTACAACCAAGGAGGTTGTTAATCCAGGGCAATGAGAAGCGCACTAAAAAGAATCTCCTTTACTGAAGGTGGAGAAGTCTTTTACACTTTGGAAGCTTAGAACTATTGCTAGGAATGACTACACAATCGATTGCTTGAGTTATTATTGAATTCCTAGCTCCAGGGGCCTTTAAATAGCCTCTGGAAATCTGATCTCGAGGGTCCAAGGTGTCTCCAACAGGGGTCCAAGGCGCCTCCATCGAGTAGGTGGATAAAACTTTATCCGCAGCGCAAACGGTCACTTTTGACCTGTTGAAGGCGCCTTCAACAAGGCTAAAGGCGCCTTCAACAAGGCTGAAGGCGCCTTCAATCTGGAGGCGCCTCCAAGCCTAATGGAGGCACCTCCAAGCTGGTAGCTTGAATTCCAGCTTGCTCCTTTGCTTCGCTTTGACTTCCGACGCTTCGATCTTTTGGGTGATTGCGGCCAACCGGAATAGGGCTCACCCGAACCCAATTCCCGACCTTCTCCTCAAGTAGGCTTCTGTCCGGCTTCTCGTCCCTCGAACGCCGCGCACATTATTTTCGCTCCACCGGAGTACTCTTCCGCAGCTCTCTCGTCCTTCGGACGCACCAAGCCCGTCGGCTCCCTTCCCGTGCTATCCTTCTCGCTAGCTGCATCTTCCGCTCGACTTCCTGCGCTCCTAAGCTCCTGCATACTCAGACACATGGATCAAATAAAGCAGGACCTAACCAACTTGGTTGATCACATCAAAACACCTACGGGGACCAACAATCTCCCCCTTTTTGATGTGCATCAACCCAAGTTCAAGTTAGGGTAAAAATAGACAGAAACATAATTTTAAAAGAAAAATTACTAAACTCACATATTAAGCATTAGTTTGCAATAAATAAAATTGTAACTCCAAAAAGAATAATTTTAATTTTAAAAAAAAAATTCTCCCCCTAACTATGTACTTCTCTAAGCTTGTACCTTTCTCTCCCCCTTTGATCACAGTAAAAACGGGGTAATAACTCAAAAAATATTTTAGAAAAATTTTTAACTTTAGATAAAATTTCTATTTAATAAAAATGATATCTTAGAAAATTGAATTTTTTAAAAAAAATTCTAAATAAGAATGAGGTTTTTGAAAAAAATTTCTAAATCAAATAAATTTTTAAATTTTTTTAAAAAAATTAAGGCAAATGAAATTTTTAATTTTTCAAAAAATTTTAAAGGAAAAATTAATTTTTAAAAATAATACTTAGTAAAAATAACTCAGATTTAAAGAAAATTCTAAGAAAAAAATCTATGATTTTTCATAATAATTTCTAAGTCAAAATCGATTTTTTAGAATTTCTCAAAAATATTTGAAAAACTTTCAAAGCATTATTTAATTCTTGTTTAATGCTTTTTTAGAAAATTAATTAAACATTTTCTTTCAATATTTTAGCTTCCAGGTCGTGGCGAGGCACTAGGCCTTCTTGGTTATTGGAGCAACAACCACTTCCTTAGACAAAGCTTCCATAAAGAATTTGAATATTTAATTTTCTCACTGTAAGCTTTTAACTAAAAGAGAAATTTAAACTAGCAAAAATTTTGGAACCCAATAAAGGTTCCTTCCTACAGGGTTGGTCAAAAACTTAGGGGATACATGATTTGTGGGCACTTTTCTAAGTTGACCCTGGTGTTTGCTAATGTACCAATTTAATTTTTCATAAATTCTTAATTTTGATTTAGGAAATTTATTTAAGCATGCATCATGATATTTCAATTTCTCAATTTCTAATTTTAATTTATCATTTTCTGATTTTATGCTATCGTACATCTCAAATGGACATGCTTTTGCTAATTTCATTTTCAATTCTTTATTTTTTTTTTCTAAATCGAATAAGTCTTTAGAAAGCGATTTAATAAAGCGAAAAGACTGAGTCGGGGTTAGATTTCATACCTAACTTACCTGACTCGGTGAGGCTCCCCCTTCACTGCAGCTTTTCTCTTCTGATGTTTCTACCCCTTTATCGATACTCATCTCTGAGTTTGACTCTTCTTTCAGCTGATGGTTAGCTATTAGAACTATCCCCGAGAATTCTTTGACGTCTGATTCGGAGGATGAGTCTAACCAAGTGGCCTTTAGGTTCTTGTGTTTGGAGGAATCTGATTTCTTGTACTTGGTTTTTGCCTTCTCCTTTTGCTTGCTCTTCAATTTCGAGCAGTCATCCTTGATGTGTTCTTTTTCGTTGCAGTTGTAGCAACGAGTCGTTCTTCTTTTTCTCTCATGCCTCTGCGATCTAAATTTGTTAGATTTAAAACATTTATTGAAGCGTCTTACTAGTAGTGCCGCTTCGGATTCGTCGACTGAGGCTTCTGAGTCAGAACCGTTTATTTTTTGTCTTTAAGGCAATGTTCTGACTGGTCTTCTCCACTCCATTGGGTTCTGTAACTCGAGATTCGTGAAGTTCAAAAGTAGAAAACAATTGTTCTAAAGTACTTACCTCGAAGTCCTTAGAGATGTAGTACGCATCTACTAAGGAGGCCCAATCGGGAGTTCTCGGGAAAACGTTGAGCGCGTACCGGATCGAGTCCCGGTTCGTTACTTCTTCTCCAAGGTTGTTGAGTTAAGTTATCAGCTCTTTGATCATCGCTTGGAGTTGCGCTACCTTCTCACCTTGATTCATCTAGAGGTTTGTCAACTAGGTCCGGAGGATGTCGCGCCTCGCTAGCTTTGCTTCGGAGGTACCTTCGTGAAGCTCCAGGAATTTTTCCTAGAGATCTTTCACGGAGTCGTAGCTTCCGATCCGATTTACGTCCTAAGGCAGCAGAACACTGAGTAGGTGGAACTCAGCCTTTCCGTTGACGACGAAATCTGCTTGCTCCTTTTTCGTCCAGGTGTTTTCCTCCTTATCTTTCAGAACTGCATAGCCATATTCCATTATTAAAAGAATGTCAAATTCAGTTTTAAAAATACCTCAATTTTGCGCTTCCATGTGGCGAAATCTCCGTCGAACTTCGGGGGATGGATATTCGCTCCGGCCATCGTCTTGATCGTAGTGCTTCAGTTGGCGGTTAGTCCTTCTGAGGCGATCAGGCTCTGATACCAATTGTAGGTGCAGTAGAGGCCGGCAAGAGGGGGGTGAATTGCTGAAAACAAAAAATAAACTATACTCTTCTCGTGCTTTCAACTCAAATAGTGCAATAGTAAATAAAGCAGTAAAGTAATAAAGCATAAACAGAAAGAAATAGGAATTTAACCTGGTTACAACCAAGGAGGTTGTTAATCCAGGGCAATGAGAAGCGCACTAAAAAGAATCTCCTTTACTGAAGGCGGAGAAGCCTTTTACACTTTGGAAGCTTATAACTATTGCTAGGAATGACTACACAATCAATTGCTTGAGTTATTATTGAATTCCTAGCTCCAGGGGCCTTTAAATAGCCTCTCGAAATCTGATATTGAGGGTCCAAGGCGCCTCCAACAGGGGACAAGGTGCCTCCATCGAGTAGGCGGATAAAACTTTATCCGCAGTGCAAACGGTCACTTTTGACCTGTTGAATGCGCCTTCAACAAGGCTGAAGGCGCCTTCAATCTGGAGGCGCCTCCAAGCCTGATGGAGGCGCCTCCAAGCTGGCAGCTTGAATTCCAACTTGCTCCTTTGCTTCGCTTTGACTTCCGACGCTTCGATCTTTTGGGTGATTGCGGCCAACCGGAATAAGGCTCACCCGAACTCAATTCCCGACCTTCTCCTCGAGCAGGCTTCCGTCCGGCTTCTCGTCTCTCGAACGCCGTGCACGTTCTTTTCGCTCCACCGGAGTACTCTTCCGTAGCTCTCTCGTCCTTCGGACGCACCGAGTCCGTCTGCTCCCTTCCCGTGTCGTCCTTCTCGCTAGCTGCATCTTCCGCTCGACTTCCTGCGCTCCTAAGCTCCTGCACACTCAGACACAGGGATAAACAAAGCAGGACCTAACCAACTTGGTTGATCACATCAAAACACCCACGGGGACCAACACAACTGAACTATAAGGCGATCAATACCATTCAGTGCGGGCTCACAATGGAGGAGTTGAACCAAGTCGGTCCCTACAACAACGCTCAAGAACTATGGGACTCTCTAGTAAAACTACACGAAGGGATTGACGAATCTAAGGTAAATAAAAGAGATTTACTTTTAAATAACTTGTTTCCCGAATAGACGGTCTCGCAACTACACGCCTGACTGAAGGACATCCTAAATGGCCTACATCTGATCAGACACAACTTGGAAAATCGTGACACAATAAGGTATGTGTTGAACGCCTTTCTAAGGAATACTTTGTGGACATCAATTGTAGATGCTTACAAAGTTTCTAAGGATTTTTCAATTCTAAAGTTAGATGAATTATTTTGTGAATTGGAATATCACGAACAATCTAACGTAAGTCATATCGAGAAAGGAGTTGCTTTGTATGCAGGTTCAAGCAAGGAAACAGAATCAAAAACAAAGATCAAGTTAGAAAGTGAGTCAGACTCTGACTTGACAAATGAAGAAGAACTGGTCAACATGGTCCGGAGACTTATGACGAAGAAGAAATTCAGAAGAACTGGCAAAAAGACACCTCTCAACCAGACCCAAAACAAATCAGAAATGATTTGTTACAGATGCATGATTAAGGTCCAATTTTGTCGTGAATTGAGAATCAAACAATGAAGTACCAAACAATGTAGCATAGGAATGACTCGGGTCGTCCGCCAACGAAAGTAATGATAGGATGGTAAACTTAGGATCATATGTTATTTTTATTTTTTGGGGTTTTCAATACGGAAATGGAGGTTTGTGTTTTGATTCTAAATTCAACAAATAAAAAGCAAAGCAAGTAAGAAACTAATTTAATGCTGGAATGAAATCTAATTAAGTGCGAATAATTAATCCACAGCGCATTGTCACTCTACGCTATAGGTTAATCATCAACACGATTAAACTAAGGATTAAAATAGCGAAGCATCAAATGAAATCTAATCTAAATAGTGAAAGACAATGCAAGTAATAAAGCTAAATCTAACTTAACTACAATTGCAGAAAATAAAAGGGCAACATGAAGTAAAGCATAAAAAAACTAATATGTAACAAAACCTAAAGCATGAAACAAAACCTAAACTAATCTATACTAATTGCATTTAATCAAAACTAAAA
Source organism: Zingiber officinale (assembly GCF_018446385.1). Taxonomy (NCBI): domain Eukaryota; kingdom Viridiplantae; phylum Streptophyta; class Magnoliopsida; order Zingiberales; family Zingiberaceae; genus Zingiber; species Zingiber officinale. The sequence goes on from NC_055992.1 coordinate 16,333,224, forward strand.
CTTAACGAAATTGAACGAACAAGACAAAGCAAGAATTAACCAAACTAAAATACATCAAAATAAACCTAACTACTGGTTGAAGCATTTCATCGAACATGTTGTGAGCATTAATCAAATTGAACATAGTACATGCAATTTAAACATGGAAGATCAAGTTAATACAAGCATTCAACCACAATTCAACACAAACATCAACAATGATAAAAGAAACGGAATTAAACCAAGAATTCTAACCACAATTCACCCTTCAACTTCAAATACCAATGACTATCCTCGTCGTCACACGAAGACCCGGCTCGGAACCCACAAAACCGGTGGACATAGCTCACTGCCAGTTGCTGCTAGCTGCGACAACGAAGATGATGCACAATCTTCCAACGAAGAACCCTCCGCTGGAAGTGGCTGGACGGTGATGGACTGTCGGAATGAACCGTCGTCGCTCCTCCTTGCTCCACCGCCTGAACCCCAAGAAGCGGAGCTGCCAGAAAGTAGCCAGACAGTGGAGATCACACCGGAGAACCCCTCCGGTGAGGTGAAGATGATCGAAGCTTGCTGCCCCCTGCCGAGTTTGCCTCTACCGTCGCCGATGGAATCTGAGAAGGAGAAGGAGTGATGGGCTATGGTTGGTCGGTCGACGGCAATGGAAGAGAAGAGAGCCGCCGACCGGTGGTGAGGAAGTAGAAGAGGCAGAAGAGAGGTGAGGTGCGGGAGGCGCAAGCCCTAGCTTGAGGAAGAGAGTCGCGCGGAAGGGGAATCGGGCCTGTTCATCCACGTGTGAGGGAAGAAGAGGTAAGGTTTTCTTAATGAGTTTCGGGTTTGAGGAGTTAGGTTTTGGGTTAAGGGAAAATCTGGATCCAATAAGAGATTGAAATTGGGTTTTTAGAATTAGGCTTAGAAGTGTGGGTTTTAGGAATGGGCTTAAGATTTGGGTTTTAAAAGTGGACTTTTGAATCAAATTTGAATTGGAGCTCTAAATGAACCTGGGATGACTTGAACTCTAAATCAACGGTCCAGATCGCTTTAAATCATGATAAAGGGTTGGATCACTTGATCTAACTGAAGGGCCAGGATCTCACTAGATCTTGATCAACGGTTTATATTAATTCAGCTTGATCTTCCTCATTTGGCCTCCAAATCGAGTCAGATTCGATCCGGTTCGACCCTAATCCATGGCTCTTTGAATTTCCTACAAAATCACATATAATATGAAATTAAATTCAATAATTCGTAAAAAAAATTACAATTAAGTCCAAAATATATTCAACTCACAAAATGTAATATAAACATAAAATTAGCATGTTAGAAGATAAAAATGCTAAGTAATAAGAGCCAAAATAATACACAAAATACATGTTATTAACTCCCCCACACTTATTCTTACTCGTCTCGAGCAAGTAAATAAAACAAGAAAGATAACTAAAATGTATTCTCATAACAATTCTCAATCATACATAGAAAATAGTGAGAAGAGAGTTACCTAGGATTGTCCAATTCAAATGATCAAAGCATTCGCGGATTCAATTCATACATCGACTAACAAACATGATAACTTCAATCCATAATAGATAAACTGAAAATGATAATAAAATAACCTTATAAGGAAAGTAATGGTGGCTCTCCTCTAATATATATGTAATAGTGGAGTTTACTCAAGCTACTCATGGAATATGCACTACTATATGCTTGCTCTTCTTCTATCTCCACCACTATATATATAAGAGTGTACAATAAAATAATGAAGGCATTATTTGAAATATAAGGGAAACATGAATCAAAGCAAACGATAGGATAAGAAAATACAATAAGAAAGATTAAGTAAGGTAATGATGGAAGACATGGATATAATGGAACGTTACATAGATGAGTACAAGAAAATAATGGCCAAAAAGTAGTACATCCAAACTCCCAAGCTAGCTTTCTTATCTCAATGATATACAATAATATCTCAATGTCGCTACAATAAAGATTATCACTCACAAAAAATTCTATCGCCTTTCACCAATACAATAAAAATATAAACAACTCCTACTCTAGCATTTCACACTAAAAATCTACACATGATATGCGATAATATCTCAATATCACTAAAGTAAAAATTACCTCTCATAAAAATTCTACCACAAATGAATAAAACTTGCATAACATGTCAAAAGCATTTTCCTTTTTCTATTTTTTTCTTTTTTTTCATTTCTATTTTTTTTCTTTATTTTTTTAACATGTTGTGCAGCATTATACAACATCATCAATAGCTCAAATACAAAGATAAATAGCATGGTTGACCTATGGTGATCAAGCATGGTTCACCTATGCTTCTCCTAAATTCCACTAAGCTATTTCTCTCCCCCACACTTAAATTTTTGTCCGTCTCGGGCAAAACATTCATTATGTAACATCCAAAAATATTCACATCCCAAGAAAGTAAGAGAGTGAAATAAATGAAAGAGAGAAACAAATGATATGATGGATGATATGCAATTTATTTAAGAAGCATGTGATAACAAAAGGAATAAATAAAAGACAAGTGGGAAAGCCTTCATATAAATCATGCAATCCAATAATAATGTGGTCTTGAAAGAATTAAGCAAGTTCTAGAGTAGCATTAACCACAAGTGCATCACACATCAATAGGAATAATAGGCTTAAAAAATATCCTCACTAAGTATATCAAAAATTATCATCTCAATCTACCAACATGAAATCCATCATCAAGTTGTAATCACATGCAATCCAAGAATCCAAGAATCCAATCATGACAATAAATCATCAAATTCAACAATCAAATTTAACTAACTTTCATAATTTCTAAGATGATAAAAAGAATGCATTGGGAATTTATTATGAAAGCTGACTAAACAAGTTAAAAATGAACTACCCAGCAAAAGAAAATAAAGCAAACAAAGTAAAGACATATATACAAGTAGAAAAGAAAAGAAAAAGTGAGATGGAACCAACTCCCTTGAATTTCTGGTGGTCGGAGTCGATTTAGTTCCAGAAGCTATTCTGGAAGTGGAATGAATGTAGGTGAAGCGAAGAGTGCTCCCTCCACCTTCGTCTCCTTAAAAATTTTCTCCGGTGGCTGAAGACAGTTCGGTTGGAGTGTCCACTCCAAAAGCTTCATTATTGCATATAAAGTTAGTGTTTTCTTTAATCGGTACAATGCATCTTTGCGTGATTGACTGCAAATAAAATATCTAAAAAATTCCTGTGAAATAAAAAGAGGATGCAAATCCTGCACGCATGCTGAGTAAGATGTATCAGAAACAATATCAAAAGTAACAGAGCATGAATCAAAAGATGTATCACATCCACTACAATCAAAATGAACTACCTTCATGGTATTTCCTAAAGATTCAGAAGAAATATCAACCTTACCATCCTGAAAGATACCTGGAGGCTCTAGAAAGTGAATGTGGCATCATCTTGATCATGTAAATGTTGGAGTGTATACTGAAAGCCTAAGCTTTGTAAACATTCATTATGAATAAAGAATCACATTTGGTCAAATTGTCTACATTTAGTTGTAGTTGTTCAATTAATTTATACTGTAGATAACATAGTATGTGGTGCCATATGCAGAAGATGATGTTATCAGTACCTTATAAATTATAAACAGTAGCTCACGATTAAAATGGAAAGGAACAAACCATTAGAAGGTCGTAGTGTAATTAGGTATCAGTTTATCTTGACTGTATAATTACACTAGTACACCATGTGTGTATTGAGTAGGATCGTTTCTTTTATATCGACTTTATAAAGGAACAAAGACCTCAATTATTGTGTGTTTTAATCCTAATATAATAACAAGCATATATTTGATATTTATTTCTTTAATTTATCAATGGGTGAGATTTAGTTCGATGAATCAATAAGCCCGATAAGTTGGGAAATGATATCACTTATAGTGTGTTGTTGATTATAGAAGGAAACCGTGTCCTAGAGATACTAGGTTGATAATGTCCTCAAGAGGAGCTCATAAGGATTGTCATGTTAAACCCTGCAGGTGGACTTAGTCCGACATGATGATAAGGTTGAGTGGTACTACTCTTGGACTAAGATATTAATTAAATGAGTTGTCAGTAATTCACTTAATTAATGGACATTCGATATCTTAAACACAGGAGACTAACACACTCATAATAAGAAGGAGCCCAAAATGTAATTGGGATCGTGTAGTTCAATAATAGTTCTCTAGTGAATGAATTATTATTGATAAAATTAAGTTGTGTGTTTGGGCGAACACGGGATGCTTAATTTTATCGGAGACCAAAATCAATTCCTCCTCTCATCCCTATCGTAGCCTCTTATTTATAGAGTACTATACCCACCTATACCCACCTTCTATACCCACATAAAGGGGGCCGGCCAAGCTAGCTTGGGAACCAAGCTAGGGCCGGCCTAGGTATAAATTGGGGTGGCCGGCCCTAGCTTGAACCCAAGCTAGTGGGGGCCGGCCAAATTAAATTAAAAAAGAATTTTAATTTTAATTTTTATTATGTGGAAGAAATAATTTATTAAAGAGAATTAAAATTAAAATATCTCTCTTGTAAAAGATTTACAAAAGATTAAAGAAAGAGATTAGATCTCTTTCCTTATTTGTAGATTGGTGAGATATTTTATTTTCTCTTTAAAATTATCCACATGTTGATAAAATTAAAATTATAGAAATTTCTTTTTATCAACCATGAAGAGATTTTTAAAGAGAAATTTTATTTTTAAAATTTCTGGAAACAAATTAGGAAGTTTTAATTGTTGATTAAAACTTGTCTAATTTATCTCTTTTGATGTGGCCGGCCATTAGAGATTAATTGGGAAAATTTTATTTTATTTTTCTCAATTAAATCATGTCAAGGGAATTAAGGAAATTTTATTGTAATTAAATTTCCTAATTTGCCTAGGCCAAAGAATATAAAAGAAGGGGTAAGAGTGTCTTCATGAGACACAACCTCTATTATTTTCTCTCCCTCTTTTATTCCTTGGAGTGGCCGACCATCTTCTTCCTCTCTTCCTCTTTGTGGTGGCCGAAACTCTCTCTCTCCCTTGGAGCTCTTGGAGAAGAAGAAGAAGAAGAAGGAGAGAAAGCTAGCATCTCTTGGAGCTTGGTTGGTGTTTTGTTCTTCATCCTTCGTAAAGCTTTTTGTGGCCGAACCTAGCTAGGAGGGGAAGAAGGTGGTTGGTGGTTTCTCATCTCGGAAGATCGTTGCCCACACAACGTCCGAGGTTAGAAGAGGCTTACGATTCTAGTATTTCGAATATGTTTTTCGATGTTGTGTTTTTTTGTTTTATTTTTCCTTGTGATTTGATTGTTCTTTTCGGTTAACCTAAAGTTATTTTAGGAAATTAAATATTAGCTTTCTATAAAAGGTTTTGTTTAGTCGGTGGTGGTTGCTCCCATATCCAAGAAGGCCATGTACCTCGCCACGTCAGTACTGGGAACCAATTATGAAAATTAATATTTAATGGAATTAATAACTTAAGGTGATTTGGGTCGAACGTGTTAAGTTCCGCAGGAGACCCAAGTCAAAACCTAAAAGAACGAATAGATTAAGTTTTGGATCAAACGTGTTAAGTTCCGCAGGCGATCCAAAATTTAATTTAAAAGAACACATGGTAGCTAGGAAAAGGTTCAGACATTTGTACAAAATTTTTGTACAGTGGAACCTCTAGGTTTTTCGAGTAGCAACCAACAGTAAAGGTACTGGCTCTGGATCAGGTTCAATCAATGGAAGTGATTCTTGAGTTGCCCCTACACTTCCATCGTCACATAGTACAACTGCAGGCTCAACTAGCTCAAATGATGATAGAATAGTCATTGGAAGCGATTCTTGGGTCTCCCCTACACTTCCATCATCATCTCCTATACCTGCAACATCAAGACTATCTAGAACAACTATATCATCGACAATAAAATTATCAGGATCAACTACAACATCACAATGTGAAAAAACTAGAAGAGTAATGTAGAGTAGCATAATCAAAGTCAAGGATATCACAAACTCTACAATCCATCTCCTCGGAAATTGATACAGTAGGATGATCTGAATGCAACTATAACTGTGTCGATGAATGTGTTCTTGGTTGAAACTGTGTTTCTTGATGTTGCAAAAAGTGTTGTGATTACTCCCTAAAATGCTGCTTAAGCTGATGGTGTTGAAAGTAAGGCTGATAATATTGGGACCATTTAGAAATCCCTTGTTGTGTATTCCCATACTTGAATCCTTCAATTAAATTATACCTATCCTGCTGATGAGTTTGATAATACTGAGGATCAGGCTGGTGATACTGGGTTCTGGTCGAGAGTACACTGGCAAAGGAATGAACATCTTTAGCAATCATCGGTTTAGTCCCATACTGCTGATAATTTGTAGCCATAATCTCGATAAGTTCCCTAGCCTGAGTAGATGTCTTGTTAACTAGAGCTCCTCCACTAGCTGCATCAACCATACTTCTGTCCATGGGAAGCAATCCCTTAAAGAAGTATATAATCAGAAGTTGATCACTTATCTGGTGCTGAGGGCAACTAGTAACAAGTCTTTTAAATCTATCCCAATATTCTTGAAGTGGTGCTTCTGTATATTGTTGGATTCCACAAATACTCCTCTGAATAGCTGCAATCCTAGAAGCAGGAAAAAACCTCGCCATAATAATTTCTTCATCTCGATCCAGATGGTGATAGAGTTGGGTGGGAGACAATACAACCAATCTTTTGCTGAATCTGCTATTGAAAATGGAAATGCTCTAAGTCTAACATATTCTTCTGATATGCCATGTGGGTTCCATGAAGAGCACACTATATCAAGTTCTTGCAAATGTCTGTTGGGATCCTCACCTAAAATTTCGGTAATAGATGAATAATTTTCCATAACTCGAAGTCTGCCTCCAAATCAGAATAATGAATGCAGAAAGAATCGACTGATAAATCTGGTGCCCAAAGCTCTCTAAGAGTCTTTTCAGTGTCCTTCTCCATTTTACTTGACAAATATGAGATTCTAATCACACTGAAACTCTGAAACTACAAATGATATAGAATCAATTTCTTGGTCTTACCTGAAACACTCATGCAAATATCATCAAAAGACAAAGGAAAATATATAAGATAGCACGCATGCATACAAGAGAAGAAATAATTAAGCCCCTAACAATGTTTTTGAATTTTTGCAACCACAAAAAATAGAAACAAGAAGAGAGAAAATAGAAAAATAATCCTAAGAATACCAAATACCGCTACTTTTCCCCAGCAACGGCACCAACTTGATTAAGGCCCAATTTTGTCGTGAATTGAGAATCAAACAATTAAGTACCAAACCCCTCCTACGCTAATGTAGCATAGGAATGACTCAGGTCGTCCGCCAACGAAAGTAATGATAGGATGATAAACTTAGGATCATATATTATTTTTATTTTTTGGGGTTTTCAATATGGAAATGGAGGTTTGGGTTTTGATTCTAAATTCAACAAATAAAAAGCAAAGCAAGTAAGAAACTAATTTAATGCTGGAATGAAATCTAACTAAGTGCGAATAATTAATCCACAACGTATTGTCACTCTACGCTATGTGTTAATCATCAACACGATTAAACTAAGGATTGAAATAGCGAAGCATCAAATGAAATCTAATCTAAATAATGAAAGACAATGCAAGTAATAAAGTTAAATCTAACTTAACTACAATTGTAGAAAATAAAAGGGCAACATGAAGTAAAGCATAAAAAAAACTAATATGTAACAAAACCTAAAGCATGAAACAAAACATAAACTAATCTATACTAATTGCATTCAATCAAAACTAAAACTTAACGAAATTGAACGAACAAGACAAAGCAAGAATTAACCAAACTAAAATACATCAAAATAAACCTAACTACTGGTTGAAGCATTTCATCGAACATGTTGTGAGCATTAATCAAATTGAACATAGTACATGCAATTTAAACATGGAAGATCAAGTTAATACAAGCATTCAACCACAATTCAACACAAACATCAACAATGATAAAAGAAACGGAATTAAACCAAGAATTCCAACCACAATTCACCCTTCAACTTCAAATACCAACGACTATCCTCGTCGTCACACGAAGACCCGGCTCGGAACCCACAAAACCGGTGGACATAGCTCACTGCCGGTTGCTGCTAGCTACGACAACGAAGATGATGCACAATCTTCCAACGAAGAACCCTCCGCTGGAAGTGGCTGGACTATGATGGACTGCTAGAATGAACCGTCGCCGCTCCTCCTTGCTCCACCGCCTAAACCCCAAGAAGCGGAGCTGCTAGAAAGTAGCCGGACAGTGGAGATCACACCGGAGAACCCCTCCGGTGATTGAAGCTTGCTGCCCCCTGCCGAGTTTGCCTCTGCCGTCGCCGATGGAATCTGAGAAGGAGAAGGAGTGATGGGCTGTGGTTGGCCGGCCAACGACAAGGGAAGAGAAGAGAGCCGCCGACTGGTGGTGAGGAAGTAGAAGAGGCAGAAGAGAGGTGAGGTGTGGGAGGCGCAAGCCCTAGCTCAAGGAAGAGAGTCGCGCGGAAGGGGAATCGGGCCTGTTCATCCGCGTGTCAGGGAAGAAGAGGTAAGGTTTTCTTAATGGGTTTCGGGTTTGAGGAGTTAGGTTTTGGGTTAAGGGAAAATCTGGATCCAATAAGAGATTGAAATTGGGTTTTTAGAATTAGGCTTAGAAGTGTGGGCTTTAGGAATGGGCTTAAGATTTGGTTTTTAAAAGTGGACTTTTGAATCAAATTTCAATTGGAGCTCTAAATGAACTTGGGATGACTTGAACTCTAAATCAATGGTCCAGATTGCTTTAAATCATGATAAAGGGTTGGATCACTTGATCTGACTGAAGGGGCAGGATCTCACTGGATCTTGATCAACGGTCCACATTAATTCAGCTGGATCTTCCTCATTTGGCCTCCAAATCGAGCCAAATTTGATCTGGTTCGATCCTAATCCATGACTCTTTAATTTTCTACAAAATCACATAAAATATGAAATTAAATTTCATAATTCATAAGAAATTTATAATTAAGTCCAAAATATATTCAACTCACAAAATGTATAAAGACAAAATTAGCATGTGAGAATCAAACCTAAGTTTTGATGTGTCAAAGGTTCAAGTTAAGTCTTGTTGTGATCTAAACAGTTGACTGAGTGTGTAGGTTGTTTACTCAATCAGAAAGACCTAGTTGGAGGCTAGGTAGGAGAAATCTTAGCAGATTGTGGAACATAGGTGCAAGTCCAAGTGGGTCGAGGGGACCCGACGCTTGGCGGTGCGATCGAGAGGTCTGGAAGACCGAAGATCAAGGAAAAAGTCCTGGCGAGCTGATCAAAGCTAAGTGAAAAGTCCAAAATCGATCTGCAGGATCTAAGTTTGGCAGGTAGGTTGAGGTAAACAACTGGAGGAGCGACAGTGAGGTCGGGTTCCCGTAGGGAACAATCTTAGGTCGCTGATCCAACTAAAGAAACCGGGAAGATTTCAAAAGTTGAGATCAAGACAGTTCTGCTGTCTTTTATATTACTCATGCATTATAATATTATTATTGTGCTAACATTTGTTTTGCAAGATTCTTTTCTGTCTAACACTGTGTTGTAGGTCCGGCTAGATCGATCGACCGAACCGGAGGATCGGTCGACCGAACCGGAGGATCGGTCGATCGAACAAGAAGAGTTCAAAGCAGTGTTCAGATCAGACTAGAACTGACCGAGTCCGATCAAGCCATGATCGGGCGACCGAACAGTAAGATCGGTCGACCGAACCCCGATGACTCAGCACAGACAGCAACGATCAAGAGCAGAAAGAAAGTACACTGATCGGTCGACCGAACCGGATGATCAGTTGACCGAATGATTAATATTAAATGCATTGTAAATGTGAATCTCGGTGAATCTTGACAAACAGGGAAGGAGCATGTTCGGTCAACCAAATAAAGGGATCGGTTTATCGAACCCTTAATGGACAATTAATGCAGAAAATTGAATTAGCAATCGGATCTCAGCTAGGAAGGAAGGAAGCTGGTTCAGTCGACCAAACACAGGGATCGGTCGACTAAACATCGATGATCTTATAAATTGAAGCTCAAGGTCTGAGGCTAATAAGGGAATCTGTTGTGGTTCAATTCTGTGCTAGTGCTGCTCGTGCGATTGCTCTATAATTCCTCTACACACAAACAAGTGTCAACCAAACTTCAACTCCTACACAAAGTCGGTATACTTTGTTATTTTTGTATTGCACTTAATCTTATATAAGATAGTAGGTTGTTACTATCTTATATCATTGTATTTTATACGCATTACTTCTTTCTGAGGTTTTCGGGAAGAAGAATTTTAGTGGATTACTCATCGGTGCGGTCAAGGACCGCGGGCCTTTGAGTAGGAGTCGACCTAGACTCCGAACGAAGTAAAAAAACTTGTCTATTTACTTTCCGCTGTGCACGACTCTGATTTCAAAGGAAAAGAGAAGTTTTTAAAAAGGCGCGATATTCACCCTCCCCCCCCTTATCGCACTCATTCGATCTATCAAACCTGATTTAATTAGGTTGTGGTAAGATTAAGGTTAATTAGGGATTACTCAAAGATCATGTTCATTTAGAGTTACCCTAATTAGATTTGGGATTTTATTTTGCTATTTGCTACATATATAATTAGTGTTGGTTGCTACTCGAAAAACCTAATGATTCCACTGTACAAAAATTTTGTACAAAGGTCTGAACCTTTTCCTAGCTACCATGTGTTCTTTTAAATTAAACTCGGATCGCCTGCGGAACTTAACACGTTTGATCCTAAGTTTAATTTATTTGTTCTTTTAGGTTTAGACTTGGATCCCCTGTGGAACTTAACACGTTCGATCCAAATCACCTAGGTTATTAATTCCATTAAATATTAATTTTCAAAATTAGCTTCCAGGACTGCATGGCGAGGCACATGACCTTTTTGGATATGGGAACAACCACCACCGCCTAGACAAAGCCTTTTAAGGAAAGCTAATATTTAATTTCCTTAAATAACTTTAGGTCAACCAAAAGGAACAATCAAATCACAAGGAAAAGAAAAATAAAAGAACACAACATCAAAAACTAATTCAAAATACTAGAATCGCATGCCTCTTGTATTTGATATTTTTACATGGAGATAAAACTAACATGATGCGGAAAACAATATTAGTTATACCTTACTTAGTAGATAATGACCTCTTGATCTTCTACCGTATTTCTCTTCTAATCTCGGACGTTGTGTGGGCAACGATCTTCTGAGACGAGGACCACCAAGGCACCGTTTTCTTCCTTCCTTTAAGTTTCGGCCAAGCATATCTTCTAAAGGATGAAGAACTTTTTTCACCAACCAAGCTCCAAGGGACGCAAGCTTTCTCTCCTTCTTCCTTAAGCTAGATCCGGCCACCTCCTCCAAGATCCAAGAGATAAAGGATTTCGGCCACACACGAGGAAGAGAGAAAAGGAGAAGGGTCGGCCACACCAAGGAAGAAAAGAGGGAGAAAATAGAATAGAGTCGTTCGTTATGAAGACACCTCTACCCTCTCTTTTATAATCCTTGGTCTTGGCAAATAAGGAAATTTAAATAAAAAACTTCCTTAAATCTTTTGCCATGAAAAGGAAAATTTATTTAATTAAAAATAATTTTCTCTTCTCCAATTTATTTGGCCGGTCATATTAAAGCTACAAACAAGGAGAGTTTTAATTAATTAAAACTTCCTAATTTGTCTTCGAAAATTTATAAAAAATTTCTCCAATAATTTTCATCCCTTCATGATTGGTTAATAAAAAGGAAATTTTATAAATTAAAATTTTTCTTTTAAACATGTGGATAAAAAGAAAGTTATCTTGTAAAAATTAAAATCTCTTTTAATTTACAAATAAGGAAATATATCAAATCTTTTCTTATTCTTTTGTAGAAACATATAAAAGAGAATATTTAATTTTTTAAACTCTCTTTTAAATCATGAACATGGTTAAAAAGGAAAATTTTCTTAAAATTTAAAATCCACCTTTTAATCAACAAATAAGGAAAGATTTTAAATTTTAAACTCTATTTTAAACATGTAGATAATTTACAAATAAAGAAAGTTTTTACCAAAAATTAAAACCATCCTTTTAATCTACAAATAAGGAAAAGATTAATCTCTTCTCTTAATCTTTTGTAGAAAGGTATAAAAGGAAATTTTTAATTTTTAAACTTTTTTTTTAAAACCTTGATATCCACATAAGAAATAATTTTAATAAAAATCCTTTTTAATATTCTAGTGGCCGGCCACCTAAGCTTGGGACCCAAGCTTTGGCCGGCCACCAGCTTGGCTCATCCACTTGGTCTTGGTCGGCCCTAGCTTGGGTTCCAAGCTAGCTTGGCGGTAAGAAGGTGGGTATGTGGTGGGTATAAATCTCTATATACAAGAAGCTACGATAGGGACCGAGAGGAGGAATTGGTTTTGTCTCCGCTTGAAATTCCCGTGTTCGCCTCGAACACACAATTTAATTTTATCAATAATAATTCATTCCACTAAAGAACTATTATTGAACTATCGACTAATCCCAAATTACATTTGGGCTCCTTCTTATTATGAGTGTGTCTCCCGTGTTTAAGATGTCGAATGTCCACTAATTAAGTGAGTTACTGACAACTCATTTAATTAATATCTTAGTCCAAGAGTATTACCACTCAACCTTATCGTCATGTCGGACTAAGTCCACCTGCAGGGTTTAACATGACAATCCTTATGAACTCCTCTTGGGGACATTATCAACCTAGATTACTAGGACACAGTTTCCTTCTATAATCAACAACACACACTATAAGTGATATCATTTCCCAACTTATCGGGCTTATTGATTTATCGAACTAAATCTCACCCATTGATAAATTAAAGAAATAAATATCAAATATATGTGCTTGTTATTATATTAAGATTAAGAGCACACACTGTTAGGATCGTCGTACTCGGCTAGAGAGAGGGGTGTGAATAGCCGACCCCAAATTGCTCGTTTCTTCCTACGATTAGGGTTAGCGCAGCGGAAATAAAAATAATAGAAACGAAAGCGGAGAAATCAAACCTCAACACGCGTCGATGTAACGAGGTTCGGAGATATACTCCTACTCCTCGGCGTGTCCGTAAGGTGGACGAAGCCTATCAATCCGCCGGTGGATGAGACCCCGGAAACCCGACTAATAATCACTCATTCTGGGTGGAGAAACCTCGCCACAATGTTTTACAAAAGCAATACAGGAGTAGAAAGAAGCAAGAAGCAAGAAGCAAAATACAATACAAATGTTTGAAACATCTTCGCTTACTTGCCTTCTCTTCGACTGGATGAAGCAGCAGCTTCTCGGATCCAACCACAACAGCAACAGCAACTGATCAGTTGGTCCCAGCCGAGTGGAAGCTCACAAAAAGCTTCAGGAACGAAGAGCTCAGCAAAGCTCGCAGAAGAACTTGCAGCAGCAAGAAGAAGAGGTAGGAACAAGAAGAAGCAGAAGCTTCGGAGAAGAAGAAGAAGAAGTAGAGGCTCGATCTCCTTTTTATAACCTCCGATATCCCGAGCCAACCCGCGAACTCCGCAAGCAAAAAGGCCGTAACACGGGTTCGAATAACCTAGCCGTTGAGTCACAACGGCTAGTCCCGGACCGATCAGCTCCACCGACGGTTCTTCTTCGACGGCCATGGAGACCGATCAGTTTATGCCGATCGGTCCCCGCATCGATCGAATGCTTTCACAGAGTTGCCCAACTCATGCAGACTCGACGGCCCGGGACCGATCAGCCTCGCCGACGGTCCCCGCACCGATCAAGAAGCTCACAGAGGCACACCGATCGCTCGATCGGTCTCGCACCGATCAGAAACCACAAGACGCGGATCGGTCACCGTACCGATCCAGTCTTGGTTTTGCCCAAACCAAGTCCAAACCAATATCCGGTCAACCTTGACCTCTTGGTACATCATGCTTAACATCCGATCACCCTCGACCGCTAAGACTCCCCACCAAGTGTCCCTCAACCTTTGACCCACTTGACTTTTCTCTTCGTGTCAAGCATCCGGTCACTCCCTCGACCTACTGACCTTCTCAACACCGGATGTCCGATCACCCTTGATCCATCTGGATTTTCCTTGCCCGGCTTCACCACTGGGACTTTCACCCAGCTTCACTCACTAGATTTTCCCGGCTTCACTCACCAGATTTCCAACCGCCCGCCCACTCACCGTGACTTTTCCAACCGCCTCGCTTCACTCACCAGACTTTTCCACCGCCTCGGCTTCACTCACTGTGACTTTCACCTAGCTTCACTCACTAGGGTTTTCACAACCGCCGCTTCACTCACTGGGACTTTCCCCCTGTTCACTCCTCAGAGACTTTCCTTACCTGCTCACTCACCGGACTTATCCATCCGCTCGGCTTCACTCACCAAGACTTTCCACATCCGTCCAGAGAACGAGCTACCGAGCCCTCTCTCGCCTAGTCCGGAGAACGAGCTACCGAGCCCTCTCCGACTTCCATCCGGTCCAGAGAACGAGCTCCCGAGCCCTCTCTGACCACAGTCCGGAGAACGAGCTACCGTGCCCTCTCCGACTTCCCATGTGCCAAGCTTCCATACTTGGACTTCTCCGTGCCAAGTCTCCATACTTGGACTTTTCTCGTGCCAAGCTCCCTGCTTGGACTTTTCACCATGCCAAACTCCCTGCTTGGACTTTTCACCATGCCAAACTCTCTGCTTGGACTTTTCCCATGCCAAGCTCCCTGCTTGGACTTTTCCGAGTCAGGTCAACTCACCTCGAGTCAACCAGGTCAACCTTGACCACGGGTTGCACCCACAATCTCCCAAGCTTGTATCCTTGTAAAACATCAAGATACAACTTTTCTGTTCACGTCAAATATTGTCAAACATAACTCGTCAAACATCAAAACACAACTCGAGTCAAGTCAACTCGAGTCTGGTCAACCAGGTCAACCTTGACCTAAGGTTGCACCAACAATCTCCCCATTTTTGATGTTTGACAAAACTCATAATCAAACTTAGGTTTTCTAATGTTCTTCCTTGAACATTCTCCCCAAACCTACACTCTCCCCCTTTTTGACACACATCAAAAAGAGTGAATCAAGGTCAAGAGTTTCTTTCTAATGAAGGTCCCATACCTTTCATTGAAACCCTTAATTTCCCCCTTGATACTAAGGTCAACAATTAATTTAGTGATAATCCCATATCACTCAAGTCTTTAGGAGTAAAACTCCCTAAAAGTCAACTCCCTTGACTAATAGGTAAAATTCCCCTAAACTCTCCCTTGACCATTGCACCAACAATATCTTGGAGAATTTCAAATCTTCAAAATACCATCCCGAGCTGAAATTTCGGACAACCAAATAATTTCAGCACCAGACGCCCGACGGCCACCGACCGATCAGCCTCCGGATCGGTCCAAATGACCGATCCACATGCACTGGACCGATCGAGAACCTCCGATAGGTCCACGACTTAATTTCGATTTCAATTTTCTTCTCTCGAAATTCGAAACCTCTAGAAAATCACGTAAAATTTCAAAATTGTAAAATTTGAGGATACATTCCTCATAACATATACTATCATGGAAAAATAGTTTTCTATGAAAATAGTTTCCATTTTTCAATCTTGATACAAAGTTCACAAGTCTTTGAAATAGCTCAAAGTTAACTCATCTTTGTATCACCTTGTTCAATGATGAATGCTATCACTAGAAAAGCTTCATCAAGGTTTTTCAAATCAATTTTAAAATGATTTTAAACCCTTTAATTTGGGACCACAATCTTAGGGTTAAATGTACATGACTTGTACGCAAGTTTTCCCTATGATCCTTCAATTTCGAATTAGGCTCATCTAGGTACAAGAACTATGCACCTTGATCCTAACTCATCATCCTAATATCTCACACACATCTAAGGTGTATCAAACACATTCAAGTCAATTTTGATGTGAGATATGGATTTAGGTTATCTTAACTAGGTTCTCATGCATTTTCTAAATAACAATTTGATCTCCATATCAAATTGTGTTTTAGTCCTTAAATCAATTTCATTGATTATAAATGCATGAGATGATGACATGACATAAAATAGTATCATAAATGGAACATGTGCCAATGTCATGATGTCATGACATAAAGTGTGAAACTATAACTAAGGCATGACATATAAATAACCTAAGTATTATCATGACATTTCAAATAATACTAAATTAAATATGATGTCATGACATGGCATATGGCAAATAATATATGACAAATAACATGTAAAGGTATAGAAGATACCTAATTCTAGTCTTAATTGCCATTTTTGATAGTTTTGATCATTTTGCCTTAAATTCTATATTCCTAAGTGTAATAGACCTAAAATCATATCCTCAAGACTTTTAGATCACTATGTGCCAACTAGATTGACTCTAGAAAAATTCCTCAAATGTGGTTGGCACATCCTAATTATCTTAGGAATAATTTTCACTTTCATTTTCAAGGCTTGATTAGACCTTGAAAATTCCTAAGGTGCCACCTTTTGCCATGATTAGGTTAACTACCTATTCAAGTAAGGTTGGCACACCCTAAACCATCTAGTGTGATGGAATCACGCTCCTAGGAACCCAATACCTATTGGAGCTCATTGGGTTCACTAAGTATTCACTAGGGATGACTTCCCTAGCAACCCTTCTAATGACCCTCCTAGGCTTTGAAGCCTTGGTCATTTGGGACTCATCAAGAACGACTCTAGGGGTGACTCCCCTTGTGACCTTGGTGATGGTCTTCCTTGCCCTAGATTTTGTTCCATAATCTAATTGAACATTGTGATAAATGGGCTTGACCACTTGGGACTTAGGTTTGTGACCCAAACCTTTCTTGTCCTTGGACTTGGGTTTTTGACCCCTAGACCCTAGAGTCAAATCCTTAAGAGCCTTTTCTAAAGAGTCAAGTCTTGACCTCAAGACTAGATTTTCTTTCTCTAATACCTCAAGCTTTAATTTATCCTTTTTCTTTGAGGTATTCCTAGGCATGTGTCTAGTTGATTTGGGATTTCTACCTAGGTTCTCCCTAACCTTAGATGAGTTAATCCTAGGATTGACATTTCTAGTGTTGTCCTTACCTAGGCTAACATGTTTAGCACCTAAGCACATATATTGGTTCCTAAAGTTAACATGCTTATCATTATTAACAATTGCAACAAAACTACTAGCATGTGTCTTATTGCAAGAATGAGACTTAAATGTTACCTTAGGGTTTGCCTTCGCTCCCCCTATTGACGTGCTCGGTCTTTTGTCCTTGTGAGGTTGCCTCCCCCTCGGACATTGACTCCTATAATGTCCCCTTCGCTTGCATTGGAAGCACACCACGTACTCCTTGCCCTTGCGTGTTGGGACTCCGGCTTTCTTGACCTTTGGCGCCGGTGGAGTCTTTCTAACTCTCTTTGGACATTTACTCTTGTAATGTCCAAATTCCCTACACTCAAAGTACATTATGTGTAATTTGCTAGAAACTAAATGGCTTGAGTTACCTATAGTTGAGGATGGATGAACGCTCTCTCCTTCATCCCTTCCGGAGGTAGAAGCTTCTTCTTCTTGCTCCGAACTTGAAGAAGAACTCTCCTCCTCTTCTTCTTTAGATGTTGAGTGGCCCTTAACTTCTAAATCCATTGCTCCATGAAGTGAGCTACTTGGCTCACTTGACTCCTCTTCATGACTTGAAGTGGAGTTCTCTTCATGGAACTTTGCCAAGTTGTTCCACAACTCCTTGGCATCGTTATATCCACCTATCCTACACAAAACATCATTAGGTAAAGAAAATTCAAAAATTTTCAATACCTCATCGTTGACTAGGGATTGGTGGACTTGTTCCTTGGTCCACTCCTTCTTCTCTAGGGTTTCTCCTTTCTTGTTCATCGGAGGCTTGAAATCTAATTGAACACAACTCCAATTTTCAAGGTTAGTCATAAGAAAGTACTTCATTCTTACATTCCAAAACGCGAAGTCATCGCGATCGTAGAAAGGTGGAATTGTGACGTCTTCTCCAAATAACTCCATTCTTTAGCTCGTGCTCCCCGGGTGTTGATCCAACGAAGAGCGACCTCGCTCTGATACCACTTGTTAGGATCGTCGTACTCGGCTAGAGAGGGGGGTGTGAATAGCCAAATTGCTCGTTTCTTCCTACGATTAGGGTTAGCGCAGCGGAAATAAAAATAATAGAAACGAAAGCGGAGAAATCAAACCTCAACACGCATCGATGTAACGAGGTTCGGAGATATACTCCTACTCCTCGGCGTGTCCGTAAGGTGGGCGAAGCCTATCAATCCGTCGGTGGATGAGACCCCGGAAACCCGGCTAATAATCACTCCTTCTGGGTGGAGAAACCTTGCCACAATATTTTGCAAAAGCAATACAGGAGTAGAAAGCAGCAAGAAGCAAAATACAATACAAATGTATGAAACACCTTCGCTTACTTGCCTTCTCTTCGACTGGATAAAGCAGCAGCTTCTCGGATCCAACCACAACAAAGAATAAAGAATCGATCACTTGGTCCCAGTGGAAGCTCACAAAAGCTTCAGAACGAAGAGCTCAAAGAAAGCTCGGTAAGAACTGCAGCAGAAGAAGAAGAGGCAGAACAAGAAGAAGCGTGCTTCGAGAAGAAGAAGAAGATAATCAGAAGCCCTCGATCTCCTTTTATAACCTCCGATATCCCGAGCCAACTCGCGAACCGCAAGCAAAAAGGCCGTAATACGAGGTTCGAATAACCTAGCCGCTGAGTCACAACGGCTGACCGATCAGCTCCACCGATCGGTCTAGTTCTTCCGACGGCCATGGAGACCGATCAGTTTATGCTGATCGGTCCCGCATCGATCGAATGCTTCACGAGAGTTGCCCAACTCTTCATGCAGACTCGATCGGTCCCGGGACCGATCAGCCTCGCCGACGGCCCTGCACCGATCAAGAAGCTCACGAGGCACATCGATCGCTTCGATCGGTCTCCACCGATCAGAAACCACAAGACGTGGATCGGTCACTGACCGATTCGTGTCTTGGTTTTGCCCAAACCAAGTCCAACCAATATCCGTCAACCTCGACCTCTTGGTATATCGCTTAGCATCCGGTCCACCCTCGACTTGCTAAGACTTCCCACCAAGTGTCCGGTCAATCCCTTTGATCCACTTGGACTTTTCTCTTCGTGTCAAGTATCCGGTCACTCCCTTGACCTACTTGACCTTCTCAACACCAGATGTCCGATCACCCTTGATCCATCTGGATTTTCCCTTGCCCGGCTTCACTCACGAGGACTTTCACCTAGCTTCACTCACTAGGATTTTCACCTGGCTTTACTCACCAGGATTTTCAATCTGCCCGGCTTCACTCACCAGGACTTTCCACCGCCGGCTTCACCACTGTGACTTTCCCACTGCCTGGCTTCACTCACCAGGACTTTCCCACTGCCTGGATTCACTCACCTGGACTTTCACCTAGCTTCACTCACTAGGGTTTTCACAACTGTCTGGTTTCACTCACCAGGACTTTCCCACTGCCTGGCTTCACTCACCAGGACTTTCCCACTGCCTGGCTTCACTCTCCAGGACTTATCCATCTGCCTGGCTTCACTCACCAGGACTTTCCACATCCGGTCCAGAGAACGAGCTACCGAGCCCTCTCTGGCCATAGTTCGGGGAACGAGCTACCGAGCCCTCTCCGACTTCCATCCGGTCCAGAGAACGAGCTCCCGAGCCCTCTCTGACCATAGTCCGGAGAACGAGCTACCGAGCCCTCTCCGACTTCCCATGTGCCAAGCTTCCATACTTGGACTTCTCCGTGCCAACTCTCCATACTTGGACTTTTCCTGTGCCAAGCTCCCTGCTTGGACTTTTCACCATGCCAAACTCCCTGCTTGGACTTTTCTCATGCCAAGCTCCCTGCTTGGACTTTTCCGAGTCAGGTTAACTCACCTCGGGTCAACCAGGTCAACCTTGACCACGGGTTGCACCCACAATCTCCCAAGCTTGTATCCTTGTAAAACATCAAGATACAACTTTTCTGTTCACGTCAAACATTGTCAAACATAACTCGTCAAACATCAAAACACAACTCGAGTCAAGTCAACTCGAGTCTGGTCAACCTTGACCTAAGGTTGCACCAACACACACTTCCATAATAACTGAGGTCTTTGTTTCTTTATAAAGTCAATATAAAAAGAAACGACCTCTAATGGTCCTACTCAATACACTCTAAGTGTACTAGTGTAATTATATAGTTAAGATAAACTAATACCTAATTACACTACAACCTTCCAATGGCTTGTTCCTTTCCATCTTGGTCGTGAGATACTGTTTATAATTTATAAGGTACTGATAACATGATCCTCTGTGTGTGACACCACACACCATGTTATCTACAATATAAATTAATTGAATAACTACATTTATCATAAATGTAGATATTTGACCAATGTGATTCTTATTTCTAGATAAATGTTTATACCAAAAGCTAGACTTTTAGTATACATCCTAACAATCATCCACTTATACTAAAAGACTAAGCTGCTATATCTGCTGCCATACATCTGATTCCCAACCCTTCAATATGCCCATCAAAAGCTCTTTCCTTAAGGGCCTTAGTGAAAAGATCTATAGGTCATCATCTGATGCAATCTAGGCAGCAACAACTTCTCCTCGTTTATACAATTTCTCGTATTGGGTGGTACTTGCGCTCTATTGTGTTTACTTGCCTTATAGACTCATGGTTTCTTCGAGTTTACTACTGTACCACTATTATTACAATAAATTGTAATAATCTTTGGACAAATCAAAAATCATATCTAAGTCTATCTTGAGGTTATTGAGTCATTCAGCTTTTATGACTACCTCAGAGGTTTACCATATACTCAGCTTCTATGGTGGAGTCCAGAAAAACACCTATGCTTATCACTCTTTCATAGTTATGACTTTACCTCCTAAAGTAAACACAAAACCCCGAGGTTGACTTACTATTGTCCCTATCCAACTGGAAGTCAAAATCCGTGCAACCCACAGGGACTAAATTAACTGCCTTGTAAGCTAGCATATAATCTCTAGTGTCTCTAAGGTACTTCAATATATGCTTTACTGCAGTCCAATGTCCTTGTCCAGGATTACTTTGATATCTGCTAATTATGCCCTTGGCAAAACAGATTTCTGATCTCGTGCATAGCATACATTAGGCTTCGACAGCCGAAGCATAAAGAACTGCCTTCATTTCCTCTATCTCCTTTGATGTCTACGGAGACATTTCTTTAGATAAAGTTACTCCATGCTAAAAAGGTAAGAAACCTTTCTTGGATTTTTGCATGCTTAAAACGAGCAAGGATTTTTTCGATATATGAAGCTTGGGATAAGTAAAATATTCTTTTCTTGCGATCCCTTATTACTTTGATCCCAAGAATATATACATTCTCCCAAGTTCTTTCTATCGAATTGTTTGGACAACCATACCCTTACTTCTGATAACACTTTGATATTGTTTCTAACTACCAAAAATGTTATCTACGTATAGTATAAGAGTACCACCATGTTTCCATCATATTTTTTGTATACACAAGACTTATCTGGTTACTAAATAAATCCATAGGTCTGGATTACTTTGATGAACCGGATGTTCCAAGACCTTGAAGTTTTGCCTCAGTCCATAGACTGATTGAGCTTGCACACAAGATGCTCTTTGCCCTTTGCAATGAACCCTTCTGGTTGCTTTATATGGATGCTTTCTTCAAGACTTCCATTAAGGAATGTTGTCTTGACATCCACTTGCCAAATAGATAAAAGAGTCTGGATAGACTTAAGCATGGCTACTGGTGAAAATGTTTCGTTTTTCAACAAGCCTTGCTTTGAAAGTTTCTACCTTCCTGTCTATCCCTCTTTTCCTATTATAGACCTTTTTACACCCAATGGCTTTTACACCATTTGGTGGTTCTACAAGCTTCCAGATTTTATTAGAATACATATATTCTAATTCTGTTATTCATTACTCTTTGTCAAGATGCTGCATCTTTATCTTGGAGTGCTTCATCATATGTCCGGGATCAGGGTCATGTTCATTTGGGATCAAGTCCAAAAGACTCTCCCAAAACATGAATCTTTTAGGTTGTTTGACAACCCTCCCACTACGATTAGGCACTGTCTATAATTGTGTATCAATTGTGATACGTGTTGCAGTTTCTTGTGATATTTCATCTTGTACAGTTGGTACTAGTTTAGATGTGTCCTTTATTAAGAACAAATTTACTTATGGGCTTGTGGTTCATTATATAGTCCTCTTCTAAAAATCAGTCATTGATGCTAACAATGACCTTCTGATTAGACGTGTCCTTTATTAAGAACAAATTTACTTATGGGCTTGTGGTTCATTATATAGTCCTCTTCTAAAAATCAGTCATTGATGCTAACAATAACCTTCTGATTTTTAAGACTATAAACTTACTTTCGTTTCTCTAGGATAACCCACAAACAAGTGAATTCCTATCCAACTTATCATTGTCTCTCTTCAGCAAATGTGCTGGACTACCCGAATCCGAATATGCTTCAAAATAGGCTTACGCCTATTCTATATGAGTAGAGAGTTCTAACTTTGGAAGGTACTATGTCACTTTCTTTTTCAGAGTATATCCTTAAAACGAACTTGGTAATTTTCTGAATAACTCATCATCAATCTAATTATTTCTATAAGAGTCATATACCTTCTTTCTACTACACCATTCTGTTGGGGTGTACTAGGTGCAGTTAGTTGGGATTGAATCCCTACTTTTGATAAGTAACTCCTAAATTGTCCCAAGAGGTACTTGCCACTACGATCTTACCATAGTGACTTGATACTTTTACTTTAACGTTTCTCCGCATCAACCTTGTACTCTTTGAACTAATCAAAGCACTTAGTCTTGCGGCACATTAAGTAAATGTATTTGTATCTTGAATAGTTGTCTATAAAATAGACGAAATATTCGATACTACCTCTTGTCTGGATAGTCATAGGATCACACAAATCAAAATGAACCAATTCCAACATATCTTTGGCTTCATACCCCTTAGACTTAAAAGCTTCTTGGTTATTTTTTCTTCCAAGTAAGACTCGCAGGTTGGAAAGATTTCCTCTACTAATGAACCCAAAAGTTCATCAGCTACCAATGAATCCTACTCAAGTTAATATAACCTAGTCTTAGATGTCAAAGATATAAATAGTTCATTTCCGAAGGTTGCTTTCTCTTAAAATTAGAAGATGTGTTACTAATTTCCATTTGTTGCATCGTGGGAGTTATTGGATTTATAAATTGTCAATCAACGTACCAGAATAGATAACTTCCCTCTTTTTCTTAATAACAACTTTAAAAGAGGCAGAATATCAAGTTCTTTGAATAGTTTAGAAACTGAAAACTAGTTCTTTCTAAACTTGGTACGTAAAGACAATTACTTAAAATCCATATTTTATTCTTTATCAAAGGATAAACATCTCCCACTGCAACAACTGCCACTTTTACAGCAATGTCCATGTAGACGGTGTTTTTATTTTCATTTAGTTGTCGGGTTTCCTGGAACCCTGCAATGAATTGCGGACATGATTAATGCCATCTGTATCTACACTCCAGGTTCTGGTAGATAACACCACTAAACATGTTTCAACTAATGAATTAAATACACCTATATTATTCTTAGTTCTAAGAAGACAGACTACCTTAATGTCCAAGTCCTATTTCCAATCATTACAATTGGAACTACTAAGTCTTTTCTATAGTATAACAACTAGGGAATTGACAAACATTTTAAATCCTAAGAATCATAAAAATATTTGGTCAAGATCAATACCTTAAAATCCCCATGAATTTTGTATGCCACGATAGTGTGGACGATACAAAATCAAAGAAGAGATTTTATCCATTAATTTTATTATCTCGTCAACTTTACTTTATGACGAATAAAATTAATAGTTGATTTTTCTTTGATCAAATATTTGGTCAAAACTTTTGAATTTAAAATAACATTGATTCCTCAAACAATATTATTTAAATTTACCAACACCTCAAACACCGTGAATTTTGCATGCCACGATAGTGTGGACGTATACAAAATTAAACATTTGTAAGAGGAGGGGTTTACCCATTAATTATCTTGTCGATAAATCTTTATGACAAATAAAATTACCTCAAACACCGTGAATTTTGTATACCACGATACTACAAAAAAATAAGGGTTTAGCAGCGGTTTTTCAAGGCCTATACCAGCGGTTTACGACCGCTGCTAACCCTATTGCACCGGTTACAAAACCGGTGCAGGTGTTGGCGACGCTAAATGCAACCAAAACGGTAATACTGATCGGTGGTTTAAACTTATAAACCGCTTCTAATGCTTACCAATAGCAGCGGTCTTAAGGTGGACCTTTAGGAGCTGTTGGTAACCGCGTATATAGATCAATATGGGTCGCCTTAAGGTGGACCTTTAGGAGCGGTTAGTAACCGATTCCGAAGGTCAACTTTTACAAACAGTTAAAACCGGTCTTATAACTTACTTTGCAATTTAAAAATGACTTTTTAGAAGTGGTCTAAAACCGACACAAAAGGATGATTTATTAGAGGCGGTTGTAAACCATTTTAGAAAATAGTCGTTTAGATGTGGTTGTAACCGATCCTATAAGTTTATTATACAACAGTGACACTATCTATAGGAGCGGTTTTAAACCACCTCTAAATATACAGAATTACCATATTTAAAAATGCTTTTATATCATATTGTACCTATAGATTTCCAAAATGAATGCTCAATTTAAATCAATTGATAATATTAATATTTCACTGCACAAATCTAATTTATATTCATAACACAATTTGGATTACCAAATAAACAAGTCATATTCATATTTAAGTTCAAAATATTCATAACATACATTTAACACCACACTATACCACTAATACAATCCTTTCTTTAATTCCCAAAATATATAGAAACTTCAATAACAAGTTTTCTCCATCAATAAAGCATCAAAAGGCATTTGCTTCAAGCGACAAAAGGCATTTGCTCCAACCTTCAATAGCAACCTTCAAAAAAATGCAAACTTCAAATAATGCAAAGACATATAGAAGGGAAAAAGACATAAAAGACTATATAGCTATAAAGAATGATGAATACCCTTGCGACTTTAGTGATCAAAGTAAGAATATAGTTTTTTGCTTCATAACATTAGCAATAGCCTTTTTAAAGATTCATAACATCATGCTAACCTAAAATGACTAGCATATGATCATTTTCGAGAAGAACAAGCAATCTATTCATATGTTTGGCCAATCCAACTATTTAGTAGTTGGAAAAAAATTACAATACAGGATGAAATAGAAAATTTAGACAAGATCAAGGCACAAAGCAGCTATACATGTTCTTCATAAACTACTTTAACTCGTTCAATGCTTATCTAGTCAAGGTTGTGAGATATGATATTGCAGATCTACAAGATTTCCATCATCAACAAAACTCAATATGAACCATGAAATATCCAAGTTAAATTCTATAAGGAATAAACAACTTTTTTAGATTTTTAGAGAGACTATGGTAAAGGATATCTCATTGTAGCACCTGTATAGAGGAAGTAGTCTGTAGTTTAATATCTCAAGGAGTAATATAGACATTCCAGGTTTGTTCAAAAAAGATAATGATCGTTGGGTCAAATTCTACAGATACAAAAAATAAAGTTACAAAAGAGCACATTGTTCTAGCATATTGCTAGCAAGCAAATAATGTAAATTTATCAATTAGGTAAGGTTTTTTTTTTCGGTTGAACAATTCAATTTCCTGAACCAGTACAGCAGAGGTCACTTCAGTGAGGTAAATTTTCACAGTTAACAGCTCCAATCAGAGCTATCATACATAGCATCTCAATTAAGTTGAGAGATGATCAAGATTGATGCAATAACCAAAGCAAGATTTGATCTTACTGCTTAAGAAGCCAGAAAAGACATCGCACTAAGCAATTAACATCAGCCAAAATCATACTTTGAGACTTTAATGAAGTCATACTTTACGACTTTAATGACTATATACTAACTTGATAAAATAGTAAACTTATAGAGTCACAAAATGGAGTTTGACCTTGAACCTAATTCAAAATTTAATTGTTTCTAGTTTAATTGTGATAAACAAGATGAGCTGCTAAAACTTCATCTTAACAAAAACATTTGTATTTAAAAATTTCTAACCTGTCTAGTTATTATCTGATTCTGGTGATGGGGAAGATCTACATCTATTTCCTTCCGCAATTGATGAAACTTGTTGTTGCATAATATTTGTAAGCATAGCTGCCATCTACAAAAATAAATAAATTTGCTATTATGTACTTAACTATACAAATAATTTTAAACAAATTCTTTTATTTTATTAATGTTATTACCTAGGCCGGTAATGATTCAGGTCCATGAGAACCTCCAGCACTACCCGACATCATACTGAGCATTACCCATGCAAAATTTTGGAATTGATCATTTTCTTTCATTTGTCTTTTCATCTGCTCTATTTCCATTTGTCGTTGTGCTTCTCGCAACTCCATATCTTTAATTTTCTCTCCCATTTCCTTAAATTTGTCCGTCATATCTGAATTAGAGTGATAGTCTTGCTAATACATTGAGCTACGTTTACATAGCTCTGGGAACACTTGACTAGACAGCGCACCAGCTCCTAAACATCGTACCCGACCAGAATGCTCGGGTCCAAAAACCTTACTATATATTGAATAAAATTAAAGTTGAACCATTTGCAACAGCTTTTACAAAAATGAAATGAAATTAAAAAAATATTATTACCGAAATGCCTCCTCATGGACTTCTATTGGTTGTGTTCCTTCAGGTTTATCTTGAAGGTGACGATCCACAGTCTCTTTAAGTAAATTCTAACAAGAAAATAAATTGTTAATAGAATAAAAAAATATTTAAAAGTCGACTTAAAAAGTGAAATATATTATTACCTCAATTCGTATTGCCTCGTCATCAATAGGGGCGCCTCCTTTCTTTCTACTTCTTCGACTCAATTGTTGTATTTGAATACGACTCGGTTTTCTTCCATTTTCTTGAGACTAACAAGATAACAAATCCACATTTAGCACCAAATATTAATAGCATAAATTCTTCTATTTGCATAACAACTTATACTTCTAATTTGCAAATTCCATCAAAAACTAACTATATACATTACATTGCTTGTAATCAATTTTTAGATCTCATAAAACCTTGGAATTTCAAGGATAAGAGCATTAAAGTGTAAAACAGTAAATAAGCCGTGTGAAACTAACTGTAAGAAAGAAAAGAAATAATTTTGATTCTTACAAATTTATATTCCAATGATGGAATATTAGTGCGTCCTTGTGCATGAGTCCCTTTCTTTTTGTTCGCATTTTCTCTATTGATTTTTGAAGTTTTCTGACACAAAAATTTATAAGGAAATTATAACATCCATAACCATATATAAAAACCTATTAATACTAGTTGTACCTCGGTAGACTTCCAATAGTTACATAAAATTTCCCATGTTTGAAGTGTCAACCCATGAGGAATGGGTTGTATTGCAACAAGCTCTTCTAGTGGAGTATTTGAATCATAAGATGTAGCTTTCACTTCAGTCCTCCACCGTCTCCACGCAGCCCCCATCATTTGCATTATAACTCTTCTATGGCAATTGGAGATGCAGAAACGTGCCTATAAACATAAAATAAAATATGTACATGCTTTAAATTCATAATTGAAATTATGATCTTGTAAACTTACAGTAACAAGTTTCCATGCATCATTCAAGCGATTTGTCGGCATTTTTCTCCAATCTAAAAAGCTCAGGTGCAACACAACTCCATTCCGTGCAATAGTCCCAATATAATTTGCAAGAGTCGGTTGTAGATCACCGTAAGGCTGTCCCCTTTCATTGAATTTCACTACCAGCATATGATCGGGATGTAATGCATGAATATCTCTCATAATAGTCTTTCCACGTTTTCTTTTCTGAGCTTGGGATGAAGACATGATCTCATTTTCATCTGAAAAATATAATTTTCACTTAGTGTTGCAAAAAATAATTTTCTATTCATATCCAAAAACGTTTTTCACCTTGCTCATTAACCTCCTCATTTTGTAGCTCTAATGGTGAATGGGATGTTATGTATTGTGATTCATTTTCATCATTAACTCCTCTGTTACTTGATTCTTCTCTCCTAGATCGTCTTTGGCTATTTTGGATTAGTTTTCGCATTCTTTTGTTTGCCATTTTCGAAAGTTACCTACAAAACATAATATAGAAATATGAATGAACTTTGAAGTGTAAACTCTAAAACTGGCATAGAGTGTACAAGCATAATAATCACATTTTATCCATCACTTTATGCTAAAAAAAGCAAATAAGAAAAAAATTTGTTAACGTGAATCTCTTCTTAACTAAAGCTGTCAATTAGTATATTTATCTAAAGATACATACGTACTTAACAAATGCATCTTCAAATAAATCCAAGACAATGTATGATGTAATAGTGAAAATGATGATTTCATGAAATAAGAAATAGAGTTACCTGTATATAGCAATGATTTAATTGTTCTAACCAATCGAGCTTTACAACTACTTGATCATCAGAGAATACATGGCTGTTTCTTTTTAAAATAGCTGCAATGCTATAGCCTAGTGCTATTAACCCACCAAGAAGACGCACACCAACTTAAAAAGTAATTCTCAGTGAAATGATGAAAGGGTTGTCTATGACCCATTCCTAAGCATTCACCCAGTTGAACAATAATTAAACTTTACAGATTTAATCAGAATTAATACATGTTTATAGGCAAGAAGATCCATGTTATAATAACAATTAGAGAGATAGGTAGACGTTCTGTAGAGTGCTTATTGAATGGTAAAAGTGACTGTTATTTATGGATCAATTCTTTCAGCTAAGTAAGTCATGATAGAACCTCTACCAAACAATACCTTGCTTAAATGGAATTACAAAACTCAAGAAAATAAAAAGTGAAGAACCAAAATTTTCCATAAATGAGCAAAAACAATATAACCAAAGCCTAAAAATGCAACAATCTACAAAAGATCAAGAATCTGAAATTTTAATATGATGCAAGAGGTTGAAAGTACACGCACAAGCATGGATTTTGCTACAAAGATGAATTAGTGACAAAAATAACTTAGTTATGATAAAATGTCACAAGTACCACTTGGAGCTTGTCAGGATTGCAATTGTAGATACTCTTAATAGCAGATTGGAATCGGAGGTTCTCCTGGTAACTGGAAGGAGGCGTAGGTCTGAGGTCTGAGGTCAGAGGTCAGGGGTGGAGGTCAAAGGAAGGAATCAGCGACGATAGCTAGGTCAAATAGCTTAAAGGAGGAGAGCTGCGTACATGCGAGAGGACGGAGGTTCTCCTAGATGTGTAACTGGAAGGAGGCGGAGCTAGGTCGGAGGTCTGAGGTGGAGGTCAGAGGAAGGAATCGGTGACGATAGCTAGGTCAAATAGCTTGAAGGAGGAGGAGGTTATGCTAGCTGCGTACCTGCGAGGGGACGGAGGTTCTCCTGGATGTGTAACTAGAAGGAGGCGGAGCTAGGTCGGAGGTCAGAGGTGGAGGTCGAAAGCGACGACTCAGAGCGCGGCGCGATGAAGCTTCCTCGCATTTGCTCGCAGAATCGAGAAATAGCGGCAGGGAAATATCGGGCGGAGCTAGGTCGGAGGTCGGAGGTCAGAGGTAGAGGGCGGAAGCGACGACACAGAGCGCAGTGCAATGAAGCTTCCTCGCACTTGCTCGCAGAATCGGGAAATAGCGGCAGGTAAATATCAGGCGGGCGTGCAAGGTAAAGGGAGAGGAGGGGAGGGAGTTGAATAGCGGGAATGCGAAATTTTGGGTGGAGTGTGAGGAAGGGAAATTAATATAAAAGTTCATTTGTATTATTAATGCTTAATTAATATTTTAAATAAAATTAAATAAAATAATGATAATTAAAATGGTTAATCGATTTTAGTTTTAAACTTAATGCGGTGCGGTAACACAATCTTCTTGACACTATTTTTTTTAAAATAAAAATATAATAATAACACTAATAATGTCTAATAATAAATAAATTGATAAAAATATGAATTATCATGAAAAATAAAAATTGTAATTATCAATTTTTGTTGTTGTTTGAGTGAGAGAAATTAGTACAAAGTCTTATTTTTATTATATTAAAAAAATATTTTATTCAATTAATATTTTAAATAAAATTAAACAAAAATAATAACAATTAAAATTGTTAATCGATTTTAGGTTAAAACTTGATACGGTACGACAACCACAATCTTCTTGACACTATTATTTTCTTTTTAAATAAAAATGTAATAATAGCACTAATAATGTCTAATAATAAATAAATTTATAAAAATGTGAATTATCATGAAAAATAAAAATTATATTTATCAATTTTAATAAAATTAAACAAAAAGAATAATAATAACAATAAAAAAATAGGGAATGTAAATAATTAAGGACACTCGCATGTAACTAAAAAAATAATCCAGACTTGTTTCCTATGATTTTAATATGAATTGTAACGAGGTTAGATTTGATATAATGCAACACATTTTTAATAACTAACGACAATCCAAATTACGAAGACATGTAATTAAGATTAAACCTTGTGCCCTGCTTATATTGTAAACAAAAAAAAATTAATGTAAACTAAGTGACATTTTATAAGATAACCATAATTAAATACCCCGTAACCATAAGGTTGCGTTTGGTTGGATGTTATCCTTGATAACTTTGGTTATCCATCCAAGGTTATTAATGAAAACTCGCTTTGATTTATGTAAGCGGTTAATTCCCAAGTAATGATTCATGTCCGACGCATGAGCAAAAGAGACATGCAACCCGAATTTGAAAAACCTCAAAAAAAAAGTAAGATTTTCTTTGATTCCGGGTAAACAAAATTTTTTTTTTTTGCCAAAATACCCCTAAAATTATTTATAACAAAAATTCCATTTTAAATTATAAAAATTAAATAAAAAGATAAAATATGTGATATTTTATTTAAAAAATAAAATTGTAAAAAAACGTAAAAAATTAAACAACTTAAATTAATTTTAAAAATATAAAAAATGTAAAAAAAAAAACTCTATGCAATTGCAGATGAAGTATAATGAAATTATAAAGAAATTTTATAAAGAAATTATAAAAAAAAAATTCTTGCAAGTATAAAGAAAATTGCTTCATTATGGCTAACGTGTTTCACCAAATGCAGATCAAAAAACTCTATGCAATTGCAGATGAACAAGTGAGCATATGCAAATGCTATGAGGATGTATTTCATAATATTTGAGAAATCAGAAACCTAATGTGAAAATATTAAAGTACTTTAAAACATCACAAATCTAGTTTCATTTCAGAAATTAGAAACCAGATTCAGAATTTAGATTTGGCACATAACCTCACTACTGCACGTTGCCAAATGCCAATTGTTAGGAAGGCATCCCACTAATTTCTGAAATGCATTATCTAATAAACTCACTAATTAGACAATGTGCTATGTTCTGAAACTGAATCATGGCTTCATCAGCACTTCATTAGAGTTCTTGTTATATTAACTCCTAGCTTGGCTAGCTGTAAACTCATAGTATCTTGAACTGCCACTAGAAACCTTTGTGAATCAAGTCCCTACATGTGCAGAATTAGTGGGAATGTACTAATCTCTTCTAATGGGTCTTAATGCAGTTAGTTGGATGACAAAAGTTTAGTGGGATGCATTAGCAGAATTATGTGCCAAATGCAGTTTCAGAAAAGGAATGCAGTTTCAGAAATCAAATATTTATCAACAGGAATCAGATTATGTGCCAAATGCAGATATGCAGGAATTTTTCAGGCTTGAGTCAGATTATGTTCTGTTGCTGAATTTATTTCTTAAGTTCAGATATGCAGGAATTTTTCAGGCTTGAGTCTGAATCTGCACTCTGTTTGAAGAAATGAATAGGTCAATGATATGGTCAATGAATGTATCCACAAGAACTAGCTGCTGGATTGCGCTATGAATTCTGTTTGCAGATTTTTAATTAGTAGATGTAAACTTAGCTGAAATCCTTATTTCCTTATTATCATCTGGTGTTCTGTTAAAAAAAGTGAAGGAAAAAGAATCATAGAATCTGTTGCTGAATTATGTGATCAAGGATGTTGTTGAAACCCTTCATGACTTAAACTGATATTTCCTTGAATTATCAGAATTCAAGTTCCAATTCTTTTTCTAACACAGATTCAGAAATCTTTGACTGAATTCATAGTTTACTGTTAGTTAATATATTTGTCAACTCTCTTAATTGACAGTACATGTATTTATTTAGATTTGTTTATGATCAATTACTTGTAACTAGCACATGGCACACAACCAAAGAGAGCTAACACATGAAGTGAAGATTCTTGTTCTTTTTTTAAGTAACAATTCCTGTTGATAGAGCTTTAGAATTCTAAAGATAGTTTCAACATAATGAACGACAATACAAAAATCAACTAAAGCTTTCATTATCTGTTTCATTGTTCACAACTGGAAGAACATCGACTATTGAGCCCTCTACATCAGTTCTAATTAATTCAACATCTACTCTATTTACATCACCTAAAATCGATTCCATATTAGAAAAATTATTATGAATAAAATGCATCATATCCATATCATCTTCATTGCCCATGTTGTATGTATCTCTTGGTGTGTGACGAATGGTACAATACCAATCCTCCTCCTTTGGATCACGAACATAATAAACCATTTGAGCTTGCGTAGCCAAAATAAAAGGTTCATGTTCCTCACGTTCTCCTGTATGTATCAAGCGTGAAAAATTTAGCATTGAAAATTCAAATGG
Source organism: Zingiber officinale (assembly GCF_018446385.1). Taxonomy (NCBI): domain Eukaryota; kingdom Viridiplantae; phylum Streptophyta; class Magnoliopsida; order Zingiberales; family Zingiberaceae; genus Zingiber; species Zingiber officinale. Next base: position 16,366,070 of record NC_055992.1, read on the forward strand.
ATCAATTTTGAAACCTGTAGCAATGTTAACCCAATCGCATTGAAAGAGAACAATTCGTCCACAACCACCATAATCAAGTGAGATGATATCAGTTAGTCGACCATAATAGATTGACTCATGATCATCATTATCATGCATCGCCTGCACCATAACTCCGCTATTCTGCACCTTTTTGTTTTTTTCAGATTCCACCGTGCGAAATGCAAACCCATTTATGTTGAACCCATGATAACTAAATGCTATTGGATTTGGACCACGCGAAAGCACCCTAAGATCTAAGTCATCGATTCGTTCATTTACTCGATCAACCTGTAAGGTACACATATAATTTTTTACAGTAAAAAAATTAACAAGTATATTTATTAAAAATTTATAATATCAAATAAATCACATATATTATTTACTCGTCTTGCAAACCATTCTGGAAATTACATTCTAACCATGTCATCCAACTGAGAATTACTTGGGCGTTGGCCATATCTATGTCTTCTCTTTAATTCATTTTTTATTTCACTGTTCAATATCAACATTAATATATAATTAGAAAAAATGATTGATCATAAAATAATAAAACATTATGCAAAAAAAACAAAAAATAGTAATACTTACTCACGATATGGTTGCAACACTGTACAATTAGAGAGAATATATCTATAGCTTGAGTTAGAGTTTTGTCATCCAAGGTAACTACTTGAAGCCCTTTTGTTGGTCGCCCTATATGTGGAAACATCAATAGTGTGGGAAACTCATCATTTGGTGTCTCTTTATGTCGTGTTCCAGGATTGTTTAATGAGCTGTTACCATCTACATAACGAGAACAGAACACAACGCATTCATCTGCTAAATATGCCTTTGCAATGTTGACCTCTGGTCGTGCTTTATTTCTAACAAAATTTTTAAGTTTCCCTAGATATCTTTCTATTGGGTACATCCATCGATAATGTACAGGCCCAGCAATTCTTGCTTCATACGCTAAATGTACCACCAAATGAACCATTATTGTGAAAAAAGATGGTGGAAATATTTTCTCTAATTGACATAAAACCAAAATAACTCCTTCTTCAGCCTTCTGTAATTCTTCTTCTTGTAGGGTCTTTGCACACACTGTTCTAAAATATTCACATAAAAAGAATAAGTGGAGCAGTTACCTTTTTTGACAACACGCGACGAAGAGCAATTGGAAGGAATTGTTCCATCATAATATGACAATCATGGCTTTTCAAGCCCATAATCCTACAACGTCCAACATCCACACACTTTGAGATATCAGATGACATACCATCAGGAACACGAATATCTTTTAATACAGAACAAAATATTTTTTTTTTCATCTTTAGACATAGCGTAACATGCAGGTGGCAAATACTCTCTACCATCTGATTGTGCCCGAGGCCATAATTGTTTCATAATACCCAAATTCTTTAAATCTCTACGTGCTGCGTAATTATCTTTGCTCTTGTTGGCATCATCTAAAAGTGTTCCAACAATGTTGTCGCAAACATTTTTTTCAATATGCATAGGGTCCAAATTATGTCGGATCAAATTAAATTCCTAGTATGGAAGGCTAAAAAATATGCTTTGTTTTATCCACATTTGTTCAATTGATCCTGTTTTTATTCTCACATTTGGTTTTGATGTATTACTCTTACCAAAAATCACATTCTTGTTTAAGGTCATTCGTAGAACATTAGATCCCGACAATGGTGCCAAATCTAACTCACGTAGCTCTGGTTTGCCATAACTTGGCATTGTTCGCATTTCTGAATCTGGTGGTAGAAAACGACGATGCCCTCTGAATGACCACTTTTTGCCATGTTTTAGGTACACTGCATCTGTATTATCAGCACAAGTTGGGCATGCATTCTTGGCATATGTATTCCATCCAGACAAACAACCCAAACCAGGAAAATCACTAACTGTCCAAAGTAATGCAGCCCGCGGTTGAAACATTTTTTTGTCACAAGCATCAAATGTGGCAATTCCATTTTCCCATAAATCTTTCAATTCAGTCAATAGGGGGCGCAAATATACATCAATATCATTGCCAGGTGCTTTTGGACCTGGAATAAGGGTGGATAAAATAATAGAATAACGCTTCATGTATTCCCAAGGTGGCAAATTGTAAGGCATCAGGACAATAGGCTAAGTACTATGTGAAGTGCTTTGATTTTTAAATGGATTAAACCCATCAGCGGCGAGTCCCAAGCGTACGTTTCTAGGATCAGACGCAAATTCATAATGACGTTCATCAAATTCCTTCCATGCTCGAGAATCAGCTGGATGCCTTAGATTTCCATCTGAAACACGTTTTTTGAAATGTCACTGCATATTTTCAGATGTCTTAGATGACATGAATAACCGTTGCAATCTTGGTTTCAATGGAAAATACCAAAAGACTTTGGCTGGAATTTTAACCTCAAGACGTTTTTTTTCCACCTTTGTACGATCTCCTTGATGATTTCTGCAAATTTTTTCATCTTGGAAGGTTACACGCTTTGCAAGCCTGTTCATTCTCATTTTCCCCCCAATAAATCATGCAATCATTTGGACAAGCATGTATTTTTTTCATAATGAAGGCCTAAACTAGAAATTAATTTCTTTGCTTCATAAAACGACTTAGGCACTTGAGCTTCAGATGGAAGTACTTGACGAAGGAAGTCCAACAATGCTGTAAATGACTTATCACTCCATTTTCCATTCACTTTCAGTTGAAATAACTCAACAAGGAACGACAGTTTAGAAAACTCTGTGCATCCGGTATATAGCTGCTGTTTCCCTTCCTCAATTAGTCGATAGAAATCTTTAACATTAGACTCCATCGGTGTATGACTTGTTGATGCTCCAATGTCATTTTCATTACTTGTAGATCCTTCATGAATTCCAAATGCATCATGCAGCATTTCTTGTACCATCGGTTCATGGCTAGTTACTTCAGAAACTTGTTACACTGAATAATGAAGTTCTTTGTTATCATGATCTTGTACAATTAGTTTTTCTCCATGAAAATTCCAGATGCGATAATCTTGTAAGATACCATTTATCATCAGATGTTCGTGTACTGTCTCACGATCATGACTCAATGAATTTATGCATTTGCAACAAGGACATGGTCTCGTGACATCTGGAGCCGCATCACAAAATGCATAACGTAAAAAATATAGGATTCCCACCTGATACTCAAGACTGCCATGTGGCGCAGCCATCCATTGCTTCTGCATAATTTGATGCTGTTCAATAATTTATAAAAGTTAAAACATTGAAGCAAGATTTATCAAAATTAAAGAAACTTCGTAGATAAAATTTCCAAGAATTCAACAAACATATATATATATATACAATTCCTAAATATAAAAATGAAGTTTAGCATCATAGACACGTTGTAAGCAAACTACAATAATAAACTTGAAAAATAATACGGATAACTTGTAGAAAAAGACAAATCAAATTAAGGGGTTCGTTGGAAAAATTTACAAATCTACCGACCAACACAAATTAAACCCTAATCGATTATAATTTTTATCACCATTAACATATAAAAACATTGTCACCATACGAAAACTAAACCAAGAAATTACCTCGAGAAACAAAATCAAAGGCGATTTATGATGTGGATGTCGAAGGATGATGCTAGGGTGCAATTAATCTGATGTGTCGCTATAATAGAGAGGATCGCTGGAACATAGATGGTCGATAGAAAAGAGAAGGTCGCCGGAACAAAGAGGGTCGCCGAAATAGAATGGTTTGCTCGAATTGTAAAAATAATATGAGATGCGAGCATGTTTTTTTATTAATCTCGTATCTACCCTTTAGGAGCGGTCATATGTAACCTTTAGAAGCGGTTCTAAACCGCTTCTAAAAGGAACTTATAGGGGCGGTTCTAATAATCGGTTCTATATGTATCCATTAGAACCGCCCCTATAAGTTCCTTTTAGAACCGCCCCTATAAGTCCATTAATAAGATTGTGCCCCTTCCGATGGGGAAGATCACACGCTCTTAATTAACTTCCTAGAGTCATCCAAAATGGAAGTTTAATCTAGTGATCCGCAAACAAGTTCATCCGATATGGAGGAAGGCACTCAGAGCCAACGCGCAAGCTTGTTGCATCACTTATAAACCAGTAATGGAGATCGTGGAATTTATTTAAAAATAAATCTCTCTCCTACTTAGTTATTTAAAGTGAGGGATTTTGGCTATGCTAGCCTACTTAACATGCATACTAACAAGCACACACAGCACAGCATAAAAAGCAATAAATAGAAAAACTAATTTTCAACTATTATGGCTTTTATCTATTTTTGTCCTCCGTGTGTCGCCAACCCTAGCTGCTGCCATCTTTGGCCACCGCCACCGGGTCTAGTTGTCGCATCCATCTTGCTCCTTGTTCCGCTACGCCTCTGATCCTCAAAAGGTTCCATGCCTTGCAAGATTCGATCCGCGACATAAATAGAATTTTACATTTTTCGATCCTATATTCCTCGAAGGAATGTACATGTATCTAGATCAAAAAATAAAATCCTAATAAAACTAAATACAGCTCCTGCTGTATTTTATAATACAATCATGCACACACAATAAAATGCCCTTGACATGTCCAAGGGTCCAATCACACACACAATATCTATAAGCCATAATAGTTGGATCCTGCATCCACAAAGTTAGCACATCCTACTATTATCCTGCCTAAATTATGTATGACATGTGCATAACTAAAATAATACCAAATACACAGAGGCAAAACCCTAGCTCTGATACCAATTGTTGGTTACTACTCGGAAAATCTAATGGTTCCACTGTACAAAAATTTTGTACAAAGGTCTGAACCTTTTCCTAGCTACCATGTGTTCTTTTAAATTAAACTCGGATCGCCTGCGGAACTTAACACGTTTGATCCTAAGTTTAATTTATTTTTTCTTTTAGGTTTAGACTTGGATCTCCTGTGGAACTTAACACGTTCTATCCAAATCACCTAGGTTATTAATTCCATTAAATATTAATTTTCAAAATTGACTTCTAGGATTGCATGGTGAAGCACATGGCCTTCTTGGATATGGGAACAACCACCACCGCCTAGACAAAGCCTTTTAAAGAAAGTTAATATTTAATTTCCTTAAATAACTTTAGGTCAACCAAAAGGAACAATCAAATCACAAGGAAAAGAAAAATAAAAGAACACAACATCGAAAATTAATTCGAAATACTAGAATCGCATGCCTCTTGTATTTGGTATTTTTACATGGAGATAAAACTAACATGATACGGAAAACAATATTAGTTATACCTTACTTAGTAGATAATGACCTCTTGATCTTCTACCGTATTCCTCTTCTAATCTCGGACGTTGTGTGGGCAACGATCTTCTGAGACGAGGACCACCAAGGCACCTTCTTCTTCCTTCCTTCAAGTTTCGGCCAAGCATATCTTCTAAAGGATGAAGAACTTTTTTCACCAACCAAGCTCCAAGGGACGCAAGCTTTCTCTCCTTCTTCCTCAAGCTAGATCTGGCCACCTCCTCCAAGCTCCAAGAGATAAAGGATTTCTGTAACGCCCAAAAATTCTCAAATTATTTTTAGAAATATTCTATAATTTTTCTGGAATTTTTAGATATTTTTCCGGAATTTTCCGAGTAGCGGAAGCAGCAAAAATAATTAGAACCGTAAAATAGCTTAGGCGGGAATCGAACCCGAGACCTATGGCTTAGGGATAATGTTGGGAACCAGTTGAACCCAGCAGGGCCGTGCTGAAAGGAAAGGGAACCAATTATAATTATAATTGGGTTGGCCGAATTAGTTACTTAGTATAAATAGGAAGGTTAAGTTGGGGGTTGGTTTATTTTGAGAACTTGGTTCGGCAATATCAAATTTCACCGTGACCTATCCCTCTCCCAAAAACCTTCACCGCCGCCCACTCCTCTTCCTCCTCCTCTCTCGGCGCCCAAGCCCCAAGGGCTCTCGGATCACCTTCCGGCAACGACTCCAACACGAAAGAGGTTCTTCTCCGCGAGAGGAACGCAAAGACGGGAGCGGATCGTCGAGAAGGTCATCTCCACCGGAATTCTAGCGAATAGAATCGTAAGAAATTACGAACAAGAGGTAAGAAACCCCTCACCTGCAGTATAATAGCTCCGTTTGGTTTTCTACGCATTAGTTTTAGCTATATGCAGGTTTTTCGGCACATAGGGTGTGTTTAAACCCTCCTCGAGGATTAGGGATCTAGTTGAGCACCTCTAGACGGGCCGGACACGTTGGTCTCCTTTAGTTGGAGATTCTAGACGTTGTCGGGTGCCTAGAGGTGATCTCCCTATTAGAGGAGAGAGTTGGAGCACACCAAGTGTTCGGTAAAATGTTAGTGTAGCTAAATACCATCTCAGTTATGTTTAATAGCTCAGTTAAATGCATTAGGAGCATTTAAAATAGCACATTAGTTTAGTTCAGTTTATGGGACTACGGTCCAATGGGTGGGCTCCCACAGTCGCCTCTAGGTTCAGATAACCTAGCTCTAGGTTCAGATAACCTAGAAACAGCAAGTTAAAACAGTTAGCTATATTCAGTATTTTATTTTCAGTGGCACTGTACTGGATCAGATATCCATTGGGTTGGACTCCCACAGTCGTCCCTAGGTTTAGATAACCTAGTTAACCCTACTAAATTCGGGACTTGCAAACCCGGGTCTAGTTAGGGATGCGCGCACAGCAAGTACAGTTGCCGGGCCCAAACAGCATGATTACTATTTTCACTTATTATGATATTAGCTTTCAAACTCTTAATCTAATCCAGTGATTATAGTTTAAGATCAGTTTTAGCGCAGTTCAGTTTCAATTCAGTATCATGCTCCAGTTTAGTTTTTCCCTGTGAATATGCATGATAACTTTATGTGCAGTTGTTATACATGTTTTTATGTTCAGGTTTAGATATGCCATGATTGTATGCTTATATGACATGTCATGCTAGTTTATTCAGTATATCCAGCATATGTTTTAAACAGCATGATTTAAAATCATATTTGCATCGTTGCATGTTTTTGTGAGGTAGATGGTTTCTTACTAAGCTTTAAGCTTACAGATACTATTTTTCCTTATACTGCAGATAAAGGTAAAGGAAAGATGGACTAGCAGAGGGAGCTGGAGGACAATGCAAAGGATGGTGTGTGTGGCAGGAACTGGAATAAAGATCCTAGGGATCTAGTTTTATTTTACTACGCATTAGAACTTGAAACAAGTCTAGTATTTAAAGTCTTGTTCTCTTTTCTCTTATGCTTCGCATTCTATTATGGTTAATGGTATGAACTAGTGAACATGCATTATATTATGTCTTGAATGTTGCCCAATGCATGATAGAATAGTTATTAGCATTTGTAGAGCTGTTTCACTGATTTTGGCACGAAATCTGCTGAAATCAGAGTTTCAGCTCGAAATCAGAAACCTCTGATCGGTCAGCAGACCGATCAGGGAGTCTCTGATCGATCGGTAGACCGATCAGGGATCTGGTTTTTGCGAACAGAAACTTCTGTTCGTTCCCTGATCGATCCGTGGATCGATCAGGAGCTGGATCGCGGCTCACTGATCGGTCAGCAGACCGATCAATAAGCCACTGATCGGTCTCACTGACCGATCAGGGACCAGTTGGATCGGTCGGCAGACCGATCCAGCAGCGTACAGAATTATAGCCTAGTTATGGATCGGTCGGTTGAACGATCCGGAGGTTCCTACCGTACCAGTATCAGTAGATCGGTCTGTGGATCGATCCGAAGTTTATTATCAGTTGTAAACACCTCCCCTAGCATGTGTACAACTTCTAGGTACACCTAGAATACTAAGATCAGATTTTAAAGATAATAGTTTAGCAAAATTTTAATTAGCCCAGCTTTCCGCACAGTATAGTTTAGCATAATTGTAGCGACCGACCTTACAGCCAGTACCCAGAAGGTGGGTCGTTACAGAGTGGTATCAGAGCAGTGTTCCATACTTCCTACACACACATCAGCATTGTGCCTACAGCTTCCAAGTAAGAACATCTCTCACTCAGTTTTGTTTTCAGCTTTCATATCAGTTATATGTGCTTTCATATTTGCTCTCATGTTGGTAGTTAATTAATTCATGTTTACAGTAATAGTATTTAACATGTTACCAGTAGTTAACTATAACATGATAGCCTAGTTATATATATATGTATTTTCTATGTCTTTAGAAATGGCACGAGGACGCCCAGCTAGAAGGGCATTGGCTACTGAGCCCCAGCAAGAGGCAGGCAGTTCAGTGCCTCCTCCAGACCTTACAGCATTAGTGGCTCAGTTACAGCAGCAGCTAGCTGAACAGCAACAAGAAATAACCACCTTAAAGGCTAATCAGCAGAGTACCCCCACAGTCACCCCGGAACCTAATTTGACCACTCCGGTAGTCTTAGAGGTTCCACCAGCTCAGCCTACAGCACCAGCACCAGCACCAGCAGCCCCAGCAGCTGAGCCAAGAAAGGAAGCCTATCTGATCATACTCCAAGCGTCTCCATAAACGACCTAGTACCTGAAAAAGATAATATCCACGGGGGTGAGTTCAACAACTCAGCAGATACCTAGTTGACATGTATAGTAATCTATAACAAATAGTAATAACTATGGAGTACAGTCTCCTGAACAAAAGAAGGTAATGCATAATAGAAAAGGCTAAAGAGTACTGTACTCACTAGGGCCACCTATCCGAATAATCAGGTCGTCAGACCGGAAGTGTCATAAATCCTGCATGCATGTCAAACATATGTATCCATCCAAATGCAGCATATAAGTGCAGCAAACACAAGCAGTAATTGCATAAATGCGTATGATGTCAATGATGCGTCCTGGTCACCCCTGACGCCAGTCAATCATCTCACACGCAATGATGAGACCAAGTGGGTAGGGCTGTGACAACCGTGCACTCTGACATCACTGCTCCTGATGAGTGACCGAGTGGACGGGATGTTGTCGGAGTACTCCTGTCCTCTGACCCCAAATCATAAATGGGGGAGCTCAATGCTCTCATCTCCCGGTACACGATGACGGGGAGGTAACTCTGCCGGCTACCACGCTGAGTCACCTGACCAACGGAGCCAAACAGAGTCCACCGTCTGCCGGCTACCACGCTGCTACACTAAATGCCATCGGAGCCAAACAGAGCGGAACTGTCTGTCGGCTATCACGCTGAGTCACCTGACCAACGGAGCCAAACAGCAGAACCGCCACACACCTGCCTGATATACCACTAATTCATGAGTGGTGGTGTGTGCAGTACATATAACTGGCGATGTGCTCAACCATAGTGGAGCCGACAATCGCGCAGCATGCAATCATGATGCATGACACTAAGCATAGCAATAAACTGATCAGCATAACCATATCCATAAATATAGAATGAGTACTGTAATATCGATGGTCAAATATGAAGATCTAAAGTACACAGGTCAGATAGGATATCAAAAACCTAAGTCCTGAACATAACAAGCATGATATGTCACCACCTCACTGAGCATATATATAATCATATGGGTACTAGTATAAAAATGCATAACAGGTGAGCAAACAAGCATGTGATGAGTATCCGGTAGTGACGTACCGAAACAAGGACGAGCATAATTACTACTAAAGGTTATAACCTACTAGACATATCAACAAGACATATCAAAAAGATAAGTCAAGGTACCCGCCTCCGATAAGAGGATCGTCTCCGGTCCAATCCGATGTCAATATGCTCGTCTCAAACCAACTTCCCAAATTTGGATGCTCCTTTGTAGGCTCACACCCGAAGAAAACCTGCCATTGGTAAACAATGGCTGGAGCTAGGAGAAACTGCTACCAGAAAAACTGTAATAGGATCAACAATGGTCGGCCAAATAACTCCACAAACATCCCTAACGAAATAATAGAATTCAAATGACTATAAACCTTACCTAAATATGAATGTCTCAGCTGCTGAACCACTGCTAGAGAAAAAGACAATCCAGCTATCCGTCAAATCTAGCAGCCAAAAAGCCTTAACTGAGTCCACTGATTTCCCTCAGATGGAATCCAAATGCGCCTGCGGTGGTGAACTAGGGCAGAGGGCACTAGGCATCGGGAGGTGACTGCAGTAGGTAGTAGTGGATCGATCAGTGGAGCATTCGGCTGCTATAGACCCAATCCAGGGCACACCGGAGAGATCTAGTGGTCGACGTTGCTCTGTTCGACGGCGGCATCCTGGTGAGGGTGGTCGGCGATCGAGTAGCCCCCAATTGCAGGCACTGGAACCATATGCAAGAGCTGCGACAATGCTGACAACATCTAGGGCAGAGAAGCTTGGGTTGGTTGCACGGGAGAGAAGGGAAGATTGGCGAATCCAACTAGGGCAGGGGGAAGAGCTCAAACCCTCGGTGGCCGACGATCGGTTAGCGCCGAGGTATGCTTCGGGTGGTGGCGCAAAGAAGCGAAGAGGAAACCAGCGGCTGGCGACCGGTGTTGGCCGTAGCAACCGGGGCGGCGCGAGGGAAAGGGAAAGTCGGCGCTGCTCTGCCGGAAGAGAGGAAGAGACGCGGAAGCAGGCACTTGGCCGGCGTCGATCGGAGAGGAAGGGAAAAGAAGAACCGTCGCTTGTGGCGCCGGTTAAGCAAAGGAGGAGACGACGTCGCATGGGTTAGGGCACGGGAATAAGAGGAAAAGAAAAGGAATAAAAGAAAAGAAGAAATAAAACTTTTCCTCTTTAAAATAGGGTAGCCTAAACAGGCTTTTCTGGACCCCATTTTTATCCCCGTTAACTTGTCCATACGAGCTCCGAAAATTCCCTAAAAATTTCCAAAAATTGCAGAAAATTCCCTTATTATTATTCTCTATTTTCCGATATTTTACATGATCTCCAAAGATCGAAGCTCATCATTGTGAATGGTGGAGGCACCCTTGTGCCGAATCCAAGTCCGTCTTGGAATTCCATGTTGAAGTTGAGCTTGAAGAAATCTTTGACTTGATAGAATTTGCTCCAACTTCTACACCCTCTAGATTTGTTGCCCCTTCCGGTGATAATTCCGGTGAAGAGCAGCCTCGCTCTGATACCACTTGTTGGGACCAAATATGTAGCTAGAGGGGGTGAATAGTTTGGTGCGCTCATCGTGCTCTTCGTTGCTTGTTTCTTCAAAGATATGCAGTGGAAAATATAAAGAAAACAAATACAACGCTAGCACTAAGGATTTACTTGGTATCCACCTCAAGAAGAGGTGACTAATCCAAGGATCCACACACTCACACACCTTCCACTAATAAAAAACACTCATTTATGGTAACTACCAAAAGCGGAGAAGCTCTACAAGTTCACACTACAAGAAGATGTTGGACCCCGTGATAGTTTTGATGTGATCAACCAAGTTGGTTAGGTCCTGCGTTGTATTTGATCCCTGTGTCTGAGTGTGCAGGAGCTTAGGAGCACAGGAAGTCGAGCGGAAGACGCAGCTAGCGAGAAGGACGGCACGGGAAGGGAGCCGACGGGCTCGGTGCGTCCGAAGGACGAGAGAGCTGCGGAAGAGTACTCCGGTGGGCGTGAAGAGCGTGCGCGGTGTTCGAGGGACATTAAGCCGGGATGGAAGGCTACTCGAGGAAGGCCGAAAATTGGGTTCGGGTGAGCCCTATTTCGGTTGGCCACAATCACCCAAAAGATCGGAGCATCGGAAGTCGCAACAAGCTGGAAACGAAGTCAAAGGAGCTGAGCTGCTAGCTTGGAGGCGCCTCCAACCTGACTGGAGGCGCCTCCAGCTTGAAGGCGCCTTCAACCAGGTTGAAGGCGCCTTCAACCAGGTTGGAATCGCCTTCAGCCAGGTTGGAGGCGCCTTTAACCAGTCAAAGTGACCGTTCTGTGCGCAGATAAAGTTTTATCCGCTGACTCCCATGGAGGCACCTTGGACCCTCGTTGGAGGCGCCTTGGAGCCTCGGGATAGGATTTCCAGGACCTATATAAAGGCCCCTAGAGCTAGGAATTCAATATCAACTCAAGCATTCAATCTGTAGTGTTTCCTAGCAATAGTTCTGAGCTTTTGAAAGTGTAAAAGGCTTCTTCGCCTTCAGCAAAGGAGATTTTTTTTACTGCGCTTTTTCTACTGCCCTGGATTAACAACCTCCTTGGTTGTAACCAGGTTAATTCTCCTGTATCTTTATTTTACTGTTTTATTTAACTATTACACTAATTGAGTTGAAAGTACGAGGAGGGTATATTTATTTTTTCAGGAGCAATTCACCCCCCCCTCTTGCCGGCCTCCGCTGCACCAACAAGTGGTATCAGAGCCTGATCGCCTCAGAAGGACTAACCGCCAACTAAAGCACTACGATCAAGACGATGGCCGGAGCGAACATCCATCCCCCGAAGTTCGACGGAGACTTCGCCACATGGAAGCGCAAAATGGAGGTATTTTTTAAAACAGATTTTGATATTCTAATTACGATGAAATATGGTTTTGCAGCGTCGAAAGACAAAGAAGAAAACACATGGAGCAAGAAGGAGCAAGCCGATTTCGTCGCCAACGGAAAGGCAGAGTTCTACCTGCTCAGCGTTCTACCACCACAAGAAGTAAATCGGATCGGAAGCTACGACTCAGCGAAAGATCTCTGGGAAAAATTCCTGGAGCTACACGAAGGTACTTCCGAAGCAAAGCTAGCAAAGCGTGACATCCTCTGGAACCAGTTAACAAACCTCCGGATGAACCAAGGCGAGAAGGTAGGGCAACTCTAAGCGAGAATCAAGGAGCTGATAACGCAACTAACGAACCTTGGAGAAGAGGTAACCAACCGGGACTCTATCCGGTACGCGCTCAACGCCTTCCCTAGAACTCCAGAGTGGGCTTCCTTAGTAGATGCGTATTACATCTCTAAGGACCTCGAGGTAAGTACTTTAGAACAATTATTTTCCACTTTTTAACTTCACGAATCTCGAGTTTCAGAACCCAACGGAGAAGAGAAGACAAGTCAGAACATTGCCTTAAAGGCAAAGATGAACAATTCTGACTCTGAAGCCTCAGTCGACGAATCCGAAGCGGCACTACTGGTAAGACGCTTCAATAAGTTTTTTAGTACTAACAAATTTAAATCGTAGAGGCATCATCGAAAGAAGAGGACTGTTCGCTGTTACAACTGCAACGAAGAGGGGCACATCAAAGATGACTGCCCAAAGCTAAAGAGAAAGGAGAAAGAAAGGGAAAAGCCAAAATACCAGAAGCCAGAACCCTCCAAACACAAGAACCTAAAGGCAACGTGGGATGATTCGTCATCCTCCGAATTGGAAGTCGAAGAATTCTCGAGACTAGCACTGATGGCCAACCATCAGCAAGAAGAAACGTCTAGCTCAGAGATGAGCATCGACGAAGGGGGAGGAACGTCAGAAGAAAGTAGCATTGAAGGGGGAGCGTCACCTGATCAGGTAAGTAAGGTACGAAATCTAACCCCATCTCAGTCATTTCAATTTATTAAATCGTTTTCTAAAGATTTATTTGAATTAGAAAAAGAAAATAAAGAATTAAAAATAAAATTAGCAAAAGCATGTCCACTTGAAATGTACGATAGTATGAAATCAGAAAATGAAAATTTAAAATTAGAAATTGGAAAATTGAAAAATGATGCATGCTTAAAGAAATTTTCAAAGTCAAAAATTAGAATTTATAGTAAATTAAATTGGTATATAAGGAAGCATCAAGGACAACTTAGGAAAATACCAAGAAACTATGTACCCCTAGATTTTTGAATAATCCTGTAGGAAGGAACCTCTATTGGGTTCCAAAATCTGTACTTAATTAATCTATCAAAAATTAAAAGCTTACAGTGAGAAAATTAAACATTGAAATTCTTTATGGAAGCTTTGTTTAAGGAAGTGGTTGTTGCTCCAATAACCAAGAAGGCCTAATGCCTCGCCACGACCTGGAAGCTAAAATATTGAAAGAAAATGTTTAATTAACTTTCTGAAAAAGCATTAAACTAGAATTAAATAATGCTTTAAAAGTTTTTAAATCTTTTTAAAATTCTAAAAAGTCAGTTTGTGAAAATTAAAAAATTTAAATTTGACGTAGAAATTTTTTTTGGGAAAAATTCATTTTGACTTAGAAATTTTTTGAAAAATACATATTTACGTAGAAATTTTTTTCTGAAAATTCAAAAATTTGACTTAAAATTTCTTTTTTCATTTTTAACTTAGAATTTTTTTTAAAATTCTATACATTTTACTTAACTTAAGTTATTTTTTTCATATTTTCTTAACCCCATTTTTGCTGTAATCAAAGGGGGAGAGAAAGGTACAAGTTCAAGGGGGAGTTAAACAAGGGGGAGATAAAATTTTAAATGTTTACTTATTGCAAATTTTTTTTAAAAGGTGTTGCAATTTTATTTATTGCAAAATTGTACTTAAACCTGTTAGTCTAGTAATTTACCTTTAAAATTACTATTTATGTCTATGTTGTCCCTAACTTGAACTTGGGCTGATGCACATCAAAAAGGGAGAGATTGTTGGACCCCGTGATAGTTTTGATGTGATCAACCAAGTTGGTTAGGTCCTGCGTTGTATTTGATCCCTGTGTCTGAGTGTGCAGGAGCTTAGGAGCACAGGAAGTCGAGCGGAAGACGCAGCTAGCGAGAAGGACGGCACGGGAAGGGAGCCGACGGGCTTGGTGCGTCCGAAGGACGAGAGAGCTGCGGAAGAGTACTCCGGTGGGCGTGAAGAGCGTGCGCGGCGTTCGAGGGACGTTAAGCTGGGATGGAAGGCTGCTCGAGGAATGCCGGAAATTAGGTTCGGGTGAGCCCTATTTCGGTTGGTCACAATCACCCAAAAGATCGAAGCATCGGAAGTCGCAACAAGCTGGAAACGAAGTCAAAGGAGCTGAGCTGCCAGCTTGGAGGCACCTCCAACCTGACTGGAGGCGCCTCCAGCTTGAAGGCGCCTTCAACCAGGTTGGAGGCACCTTCAACCAGGTTGGAGGCGCCTTCAACCAGTCAAAGTGACCGTTCTGCGCGCGGATAAAGTTTTATACGCTGACTCCCATGGAGGCGCCTTGGACCCTCGTTGGAGGCGCCTTGGACCCTCGGGATAGGATTTCCAGGACCTATATAAAGGCCCCTAGAGTTAGGAATTCAATATCAACTCAAGCATTCAATCTGTAATGTTTCCTAGCAATAGTTCTGAGCTTTTGAAAGTGTAAAAGGCTTCTCCGCCTTCAGCAAAGGAGATTTTTTTTACTGCGCTTTTTCTACTGCCCTGGATTAACAACCTCCTTGGTTGTAACTAGGTTAATTCTCCTGTGTCTTTATTTTACTGTTTTATTTAACTATTGCACTAATTGAGTTGAAAGTATGAGGAGGGTATATTTATTTTTTCAGGAGCAATTCACCCCCCTCTTTCCGGCCTCCGCTGCACCAACAGAAGAAAGGGAAAGGGAGCAAAATACAAGCAAAATCTTACAAGTTTGCACAGGAAAAACCCTAACCCTAGCTTTCTTCTTCGCCTCTTGACTTGGACGTGCCTCCAAGATCCTTCAAGAACTGGCGGTGAGAACTTTGTGGAGATGCTATGGAAGCGCTGAGATGATCTAAGATGAACAGTGCGAGCCTTAGAAGTTTTCTATGTGGAAATCGCACGCCACCAGCTAAATACGACGCCAACGGTCGAATCTCGATCGATTGGATTGCTCCCAATCGATCGGGGAGGCTTTGGATTGATCGGCTGATTGATCCAGAGTGCCTCTGTGCTCTCAGAAATTGCCTGAATCGATCGACCAATCGATCCAGGGCTTATCGCACAAAATCATGACTCCCAATCGATCGGCTGATCGATTGGGGGCTCTGGATCGATCGGCCAATCGATCCAGAGCTGTTCTGTGCGATCGCTACTCTCCCAATCGATCAACCGATCGATTGGGCATGAGTCAATCGATCGGTTGATCGATCCAGCCCATGTGGACTTGCCCAATCAAGTCTAAAGTCCCC